>NW_028146692.1:0-48539 GCF_056507025.1 Lutjanus erythropterus | reverse complement strand
GAGTGGTCACTCATGCTAAAAAGTGAAAAATCTGCCAATTTAGGGCATAAAAAGACACAAAACCACCTTTTCCATCAAGAAGATGATGATTGCAGCCACTTGGCTGTGAAAAGTGTGCTTTTTGAGCTTTTTACGCTCTGAAAACGCTTATTTCACCATATGCAGTCACATACCGGGACCAAATCAGAGTGGTCACTCATGCTAAAAAGTGAAAAATCTGCCAATTTAAGGCATAAAAAGACACAAAACCACCTTTTCCATCAAGAAGATGATGATTGCAGCCACTTGGCTGTGAAAAGTGTGCTTTTTGAGCTTTTTACGCTCTGAAAACGCTTATTTCACCATATGCAGTCACAAACCGGGACCAAATCACAGTGGTCACTCATGCTAAAAAGTGAAAAATCTGCCAATTTAGGGCATAAAAAGACACAAAACCACCTTTTCCATCAAGAAGATGATGATTGCAGCCACTTGGCTGTGAAAAGTGTGCTTTTTGAGCTTTTTACGCTCTGAAAACGCTTATTTCACCATATGCAGTCACATACCGGGACCAAATCAGAGTGGTCACTCATGCTAAAAAGTGAAAAATCTGGCAAAACAGGGCATAAAAAGACACAAAACCACCTTTTCCATCAAGAAGATGATGATTGCAGCCACTTGGCTGTGAAAAGTGTGCTTTTTGAGCTTTTTACGCTCTGAAAACGCTTATTTCACCATATTGCAGTCACATACCGGGACCAAATCACAGTGGTCACTGATGCTAAAAAGTGAAAAATCTGGCAAAACAGGGCATAAAAAGACACAAAACCACCTTTTCCATCAAGAAGATGATGATTGCAGCCACTTGGCTGTGAAAAGTGTGCTTTTTGAGCTTTTTACGCTCTGAAAACGCTTATTTCACCATATTGCAGTCACATACCGGGACCAAATCACAGTGGTCACTGATGCTAAAAAGTGAAAAATCTGGCAAAACAGGGCATAAAAAGACACAAAACCACCTTTTCCATCAAGAAGATGATGATTGCAGCCACTTGGCTGTGAAAAGTGTGCTTTTTGAGCTTTTTACGCTCTGAAAACGCTTATTTCACCATATTGCAGTCACATACCGGGACCAAATCACAGTGGTCACTCATGCTAAAAAGTGAAAAATCTGGCCAATTTAGGGCATAAAAAGACACAAAACCACCTTTTCCATCAAGAAGATGATGATTGCAGCCACTTGGCTGTGAAAAGTGTGCTTTTTGAGCTTTTTACGCTCTGAAAACGCTTATTTCACCATATGCAGTCACATACCGGGACCAAATCACAGTGGTCACTCATGCTAAAAAGTGAAAAATCTGCCAATTTAGGGCATAAAAAGACACAAAACCACCTTTTCCATCAAGAAGATGATGATTGCAGCCACTTGGCTGTGAAAAGTGTGCTTTTTGAGCTTTTTACGCTCTGAAAACGCTTATTTCACCATATGCAGTCACATACCGGGACCAAATCACAGTGGTCACTCATGCTAAAAAGTGAAAAATCTGCCAATTTAGGGCATAAAAAGACACAAAACCACCTTTTCCATCAAGAAGATGATGATTGCAGCCACTTGGCTGTGAAAAGTGTGCTTTTTGAGCTTTTTACGCTCTGAAAACGCTTATTTCACCATATGCAGTCACATACCGGGACCAAATCACAGTGGTCACTCATGCTAAAAAGTGAAAAATCTGGCCAATTTAGGGCATAAAAAGACACAAAACAACCTTTTCCATCAAGAAGATGATGATTGCAGCCACTTGGCTGTGAAAAGTGTGCTTTTTGAGCTTTTTACGCTCTGAAAACGCTTATTTCACCATATGCAGTCACATACCGGGACCAAATCACAGTGGTCACTCATGCTAAAAAGTGAAAAATCTGGCAAAACAGGGCATAAAAAGACACAAAACCACCTTTTCCATCAAGAAGATGATGATTGCAGCCACTTGGCTGTGAAAAGTGTGCTTTTTGAGCTTTTTACGCTCTGAAAACGCTTATTTCACCATATGCAGTCACATACCGGGACCAAATCACAGTGGTCACTCATGCTAAAAAGTGAAAAATCTGCCAATTTAGGGCATAAAAAGACACAAAACCACCTTTTCCATCAAGAAGATGATGATTGCAGCCACTTGGCTGTGAAAAGTGTGCTTTTTGAGCTTTTTACGCTCTGAAAACGCTTATTTCACCATATGCAGTCACATACCGGGACCAAATCACAGTGGTCACTCATGCTAAAAAGTGAAAAATCTGCCAATTTAGGGCATAAAAAGACACAAAACCACCTTTTCCATCAAGAAGATGATGATTGCAGCCACTTGGCTGTGAAAAGTGTGCTTTTTGAGCTTTTTACGCTCTGAAAACGCTTATTTCACCATATTGCAGTCACATACCGGGACCAAATCACAGTGGTCACTGATGCTAAAAAGTGAAAAATCTGGCAAAACAGGGCATAAAAAGACACAAAACCACCTTTTCCATCAAGAAGATGATGATTGCAGCCACTTGGCTGTGAAAAGTGTGCTTTTTGAGCTTTTTACGCTCTGAAAACGCTTATTTCACCATATTGCAGTCACATACCGGGACCAAATCACAGTGGTCACTGATGCTAAAAAGTGAAAAATCTGGCAAAACAGGGCATAAAAAGACACAAAACCACCTTTTCCATCAAGAAGATGATGATTGCAGCCACTTGGCTGTGAAAAGTGTGCTTTTTGAGCTTTTTACGCTCTGAAAACGCTTATTTCACCATATTGCAGTCACATACCGGGACCAAATCACAGTGGTCACTCATGCTAAAAAGTGAAAAATCTGGCCAATTTAGGGCATAAAAAGACACAAAACCACCTTTTCCATCAAGAAGATGATGATTGCAGCCACTTGGCTGTGAAAAGTGTGCTTTTTGAGCTTTTTACGCTCTGAAAACGCTTATTTCACCATATGCAGTCACATACCGGGACCAAATCACAGTGGTCACTCATGCTAAAAAGTGAAAAATCTGCCAATTTAGGGCATAAAAAGACACAAAACCACCTTTTCCATCAAGAAGATGATGATTGCAGCCACTTGGCTGTGAAAAGTGTGCTTTTTGAGCTTTTTACGCTCTGAAAACGCTTATTTCACCATATGCAGTCACATACCGGGACCAAATCACAGTGGTCACTCATGCTAAAAAGTGAAAAATCTGCCAATTTAGGGCATAAAAAGACACAAAACCACCTTTTCCATCAAGAAGATGATGATTGCAGCCACTTGGCTGTGAAAAGTGTGCTTTTTGAGCTTTTTACGCTCTGAAAACGCTTATTTCACCATATGCAGTCACATACCGGGACCAAATCACAGTGGTCACTCATGCTAAAAAGTGAAAAATCTGGCAAAACAGGGCATAAAAAGACACAAAACCACCTTTTCCATCAAGAAGATGATGATTGCAGCCACTTGGCTGTGAAAAGTGTGCTTTTTGAGCTTTTTACGCTCTGAAAACGCTTATTTCACCATATGCAGTCACATACCGGGACCAAATCACAGTGGTCACTCATGCTAAAAAGTGAAAAATCTGCCAATTTAGGGCATAAAAAGACACAAAACCACCTTTTCCATCAAGAAGATGATGATTGCAGCCACTTGGCTGTGAAAAGTGTGCTTTTTGAGCTTTTTACGCTCTGAAAACGCTTATTTCACCATATGCAGTCACATACCGGGACCAAATCACAGTGGTCACTCATGCTAAAAAGTGAAAAATCTGGCAAAACAGGGCATAAAAAGACACAAAACCACCTTTTCCATCAATAAGATGATTATTGCAGCCACTTGGCTGTGAAAAGTGTGCTTTTTGAGCTTTTTACGCTCTGAAAACGCTTATTTCACCATATGCAGTCACATACCGGGACCAAATCACAGTGGTCACTCATGCTAAAAAGTGAAAAATCTGGCAAAACAGGGCATAAAAAGACACAAAACCACCTTTTCCATCAAGAAGATGATGATTGCAGCCACTTGGCTGTGAAAAGTGTGCTTTTTGAGCTTTTTACGCTCTGAAAACGCTTATTTCACCATATGCAGTCACATACCGGGACCAAATCACAGTGGTCACTCATGCTAAAAAGTGAAAAATCTGCCAATTTAGGGCATAAAAAGACACAAAACCACCTTTTCCATCAAGAAGATGATGATTGCAGCCACTTGGCTGTGAAAAGTGTGCTTTTTGAGCTTTTTACGCTCTGAAAACGCTTATTTCACCATATGCAGTCACATACCGGGACCAAATCACAGTGGTCACTCATGCTAAAAAGTGAAAAATCTGCCAATTTAGGGCATAAAAAGACACAAAACCACCTTTTCCATCAAGAAGATGATGATTGCAGCCACTTGGCTGTGAAAAGTGTGCTTTTTGAGCTTTTTACGCTCTGAAAACGCTTATTTCACCATATGCAGTCACATACCGGGACCAAATCACAGTGGTCACTCATGCTAAAAAGTGAAAAATCTGCCAATTTAGGGCATAAAAAGACACAAAACCACCTTTTCCATCAAGAAGATGATGATTGCAGCCACTTGGCTGTGAAAAGTGTGCTTTTTGAGCTTTTTACGCTCTGAAAACGCTTATTTCACCATATGCAGTCACATACCGGGACCAAATCAGAGTGGTCACTCATGCTAAAAAGTGAAAAATCTGCCAATTTAAGGCATAAAAAGACACAAAACCACCTTTTCCATCAAGAAGATGATGATTGCAGCCACTTGGCTGTGAAAAGTGTGCTTTTTGAGCTTTTTACGCTCTGAAAACGCTTATTTCACCATATGCAGTCACATACCGGGACCAAATCACAGTGGTCACTCATGCTAAAAAGTGAAAAATCTGCCAATTTAGGGCATAAAAAGACACAAAACCACCTTTTCCATCAAGAAGATGATGATTGCAGCCACTTGGCTGTGAAAAGTGTGCTTTTTGAGCTTTTTACGCTCTGAAAACGCTTATTTCACCATATGCAGTCACATACCGGGACCAAATCACAGTGGTCACTCATGCTAAAAAGTGAAAAATCTGCCAATTTAGGGCATAAAAAGACACAAAACCACCTTTTCCATCAAGAAGATGATGATTGCAGCCACTTGGCTGTGAAAAGTGTGCTTTTTGAGCTTTTTACGCTCTGAAAACGCTTATTTCACCATATGCAGTCACATACCGGGACCAAATCACAGTGGTCACTCATGCTAAAAAGTGAAAAATCTGCCAATTTAGGGCATAAAAAGACACAAAACCACCTTTTCCATCAAGAAGATGATGATTGCAGCCACTTGGCTGTGAAAAGTGTGCTTTTTGAGCTTTTTACGCTCTGAAAACGCTTATTTCACCATATGCAGTCACATACCGGGACCAAATCAGAGTGGTCACTCATGCTAAAAAGTGAAAAATCTGCCAATTTAAGGCATAAAAAGACACAAAACCACCTTTTCCATCAAGAAGATGATGATTGCAGCCACTTGGCTGTGAAAAGTGTGCTTTTTGAGCTTTTTACGCTCTGAAAACGCTTATTTCACCATATGCAGTCACATACCGGGACCAAATCACAGTGGTCACTCATGCTAAAAAGTGAAAAATCTGCCAATTTAGGGCATAAAAAGACACAAAACCACCTTTTCCATCAAGAAGATGATGATTGCAGCCACTTGGCTGTGAAAAGTGTGCTTTTTGAGCTTTTTACGCTCTGAAAACGCTTATTTCACCATATGCAGTCACATACCGGGACCAAATCACAGTGGTCACTCATGCTAAAAAGTGAAAAATCTGCCAATTTAGGGCATAAAAAGACACAAAACCACCTTTTCCATCAAGAAGATGATGATTGCAGCCACTTGGCTGTGAAAAGTGTGCTTTTTGAGCTTTTTACGCTCTGAAAACGCTTATTTCACCATATGCAGTCACATACCGGGACCAAATCACAGTGGTCACTCATGCTAAAAAGTGAAAAATCTGCCAATTTAGGGCATAAAAAGACACAAAACCACCTTTTCCATCAAGAAGATGATGATTGCAGCCACTTGGCTGTGAAAAGTGTGCTTTTTGAGCTTTTTACGCTCTGAAAACGCTTATTTCACCATATGCAGTCACATACCGGGACCAAATCAGAGTGGTCACTCATGCTAAAAAGTGAAAAATCTGCCAATTTAGGGCATAAAAAGACACAAAACCACCTTTTGCATCAAGAAGATGATGATTGCAGCCACTTGGCTGTGAAAAGTGTGCTTTTTGAGCTTTTTACGCTCTGAAAACGCTTATTTCACCATATGCAGTCACATACCGGGACCAAATCACAGTGGTCACTCATGCTAAAAAGTGAAAAATCTGCCAATTTAGGGCATAAAAAGACACAAAACCACCTTTTCCATCAAGAAGATGATGATTGCAGCCACTTGGCTGTGAAAAGTGTGCTTTTTGAGCTTTTTACGCTCTGAAAACGCTTATTTCACCATATGCAGTCACATACCGGGACCAAATCAGAGTGGTCACTCATGCTAAAAAGTGAAAAATCTGCCAATTTAGGGCATAAAAAGACACAAAACCACCTTTTCCATCAAGAAGATGATGATTGCAGCCACTTGGCTGTGAAAAGTGTGCTTTTTGAGCTTTTTACGCTCTGAAAACGCTTATTTCACCATATGCAGTCACATACCGGGACCAAATCACAGTGGTCACTCATGCTAAAAAGTGAAAAATCTGCCAATTTAGGGCATAAAAAGACACAAAACCACCTTTTCCATCAAGAAGATGATGATTGCAGCCACTTGGCTGTGAAAAGTGTGCTTTTTGAGCTTTTTACGCTCTGAAAACGCTTATTTCACCATATGCAGTCACATACCGGGACCAAATCACAGTGGTCACTCATGCTAAAAAGTGAAAAATCTGCCAATTTAGGGCATAAAAAGACACAAAACCACCTTTTCCATCAAGAAGATGATGATTGCAGCCACTTGGCTGTGAAAAGTGTGCTTTTTGAGCTTTTTACGCTCTGAAAACGCTTATTTCACCATATGCAGTCACATACCGGGACCAAATCACAGTGGTCACTCATGCTAAAAAGTGAAAAATCTGCCAATTTAGGGCATAAAAAGACACAAAACCACCTTTTCCATCAAGAAGATGATGATTGCAGCCACTTGGCTGTGAAAAGTGTGCTTTTTGAGCTTTTTACGCTCTGAAAACGCTTATTTCACCATATGCAGTCACATACCGGGACCAAATCACAGTGGTCACTCATGCTAAAAAGTGAAAAATCTGATAAAACAGGGCATAAAAAGACACAAAACCACCTTTTCCATCAAGAAGATGATGATTGCAGCCACTTGGCTGTGAAAAGTGTGCTTTTTGAGCTTTTTACGCTCTGAAAACGCTTATTTCACCATATGCAGTCACATACCGGGACCAAATCACAGTGGTCACTGATGCTAAAAAGTGAAAAATCTGGCAAAACAGGGCATAAAAAGACACAAAACCACCTTTTCCATCAAGAAGATGATGATTGCAGCCACTTGGCTGTGAAAAGTGTGCTTTTTGAGCTTTTTACGCTCTGAAAACGCTTATTTCACCATATGCAGTCACATACCGGGACCAAATCAGAGTGGTCACTCATGCTAAAAAGTGAAAAATCTGCCAATTTAGGGCATAAAAAGACACAAAACCACCTTTTCCATCAAGAAGATGATGATTGCAGCCACTTGGCTGTGAAAAGTGTGCTTTTTGAGCTTTTTACGCTCTGAAAACGCTTATTTCACCATATGCAGTCACATACCGGGACCAAATCAGAGTGTTCACTCGTGCTAAAAAGTGAAAAATCTGCCAATTTAGGGCATAAAAAGACACAAAACCACCTTTTCCATCAAGAAGATGATGATTGCAGCCACTTGGCTGTGAAAAGTGTGCTTTTTGAGCTTTTTACGCTCTGAAAACGCTTATTTCACCATATGCAGTCACATACCGGGACCAAATCAGAGTGGTCACTGATGCTAAAAAGTGAAAAATCTGCCAATTTAGGGCATAAAAAGACACAAAACCACCTTTTCCATCAAGAAGATGATGATTGCAGCCACTTGGCTGTGAAAAGTGTGCTTTTTGAGCTTTTTACGCTCTGAAAACGCTTATTTCACCATATGCAGTCACATACCGGGACCAAATCAGAGTGTTCACTCGTGCTAAAAAGTGAAAAATCTGCCAATTTAGGGCATAAAAAGACACAAAACCACCTTTTCCATCAAGAAGATGATGATTGCAGCCACTTGGCTGTGAAAAGTGTGCTTTTTGAGCTTTTTACGCTCTGAAAACGCTTATTTCACCATATGCAGTCACATACCGGGACCAAATCAGAGTGGTCACTGATGCTAAAAAGTGAAAAATCTGCCAATTTAGGGCATAAAAAGACACAAAACCACCTTTTCCATCAAGAAGATGATGATTGCAGCCACTTGGCTGTGAAAAGTGTGCTTTTTGAGCTTTTTACGCTCTGAAAACGCTTATTTCACCATATGCAGTCACATACCGGGACCAAATCAGAGTGGTCACTCATGCTAAAAAGTGAAAAATTTGGCAAAACAGGGCATAAAAAGACACAAAACCACCTTTTCCATCAAGAAGATGATGATTGCAGCCACTTGGCTGTGAAAAGTGTGCTTTTTGAGCTTTTTACGCTCTGAAAACGCTTATTTCACCATATGCAGTCACATACCGGGACCAAATCACAGTGGTCACTCATGCTAAAAAGTGAAAAATCTGGCAAAACAGGGCATAAAAAGACACAAAACCACCTTTTCCATCAAGAAGATGATGATTGCAGCCACTTGGCTGTGAAAAGTGTGCTTTTTGAGCTTTTTACGCTCTGAAAACGCTTATTTCACCATATGCAGTCACATACCGGGACCAAATCACAGTGGTCACTGATGCTAAAAAGTGAAAAATCTGGCAAAACAGGGCATAAAAAGACACAAAACCACCTTTTCCATCAAGAAGATGATGATTGCAGCCACTTGGCTGTGAAAAGTGTGCTTTTTGAGCTTTTTACGCTCTGAAAACGCTTATTTCACCATATGCAGTCACATACCGGGACCAAATCACAGTGGTCACTCATGCTAAAAAGTGAAAAATCTGCCAATTTAGGGCATAAAAAGACACAAAACCACCTTTTCCATCAAGAAGATGATGATTGCAGCCACTTGGCTGTGAAAAGTGTGCTTTTTGAGCTTTTTACGCTCTGAAAACGCTTATTTCACCATATGCAGTCACATACCGGGACCAAATCACAGTGGTCACTCATGCTAAAAAGTGAAAAATCTGCCAATTTAGGGCATAAAAAGACACAAAACCACCTTTTCCATCAAGAAGATGATGATTGCAGCCACTTGGCTGTGAAAAGTGTGCTTTTTGAGCTTTTTACGCTCTGAAAACGCTTATTTCACCATATGCAGTCACATACCGGGACCAAATCAGAGTGGTCACTCATGCTAAAAAGTGAAAAATCTGCCAATTTAGGGCATAAAAAGACACAAAACCACCTTTTCCATCAAGAAGATGATGATTGCAGCCACTTGGCTGTGAAAAGTGTGCTTTTTGAGCTTTTTACGCTCTGAAAACGCTTATTTCACCATATGCAGTCACATACCGGGACCAAATCAGAGTGGTCACTCATGCTAAAAAGTGAAAAATCTGCCAATTTAGGGCATAAAAAGACACAAAACCACCTTTTCCATCAAGAAGATGATGATTGCAGCCACTTGGCTGTGAAAAGTGTGCTTTTTGAGCTTTTTACGCTCTGAAAACGCTTATTTCACCATATGCAGTCACATACCGGGACCAAATCAGAGTGGTCACTCATGCTAAAAAGTGAAAAATCTGCCAATTTAGGGCATAAAAAGACACAAAACCACCTTTTCCATCAAGAAGATGATGATTGCAGCCACTTGGCTGTGAAAAGTGTGCTTTTTGAGCTTTTTACGCTCTGAAAACGCTTATTTCACCATATGCAGTCACATACCGGGACCAAATCGCAGTGGTCACTCATGCTAAAAAGTGAAAAATCTGCCAATTTAGGGCATAAAAAGACACAAAACCACCTTTTCCATCAAGAAGATGATGATTGCAGCCACTTGGCTGTGAAAAGTGTGCTTTTTGAGCTTTTTACGCTCTGAAAACGCTTATTTCACCATATGCAGTCACATACCGGGTCCAAATCACAGTGGTCACTCATGCTAAAAAGTGAAAAATCTGCCAATTTAGGGCATAAAAAGACACAAAACCACCTTTTCCATCAAGAAGATGATGATTGCAGCCACTTGGCTGTGAAAAGTGTGCTTTTTGAGCTTTTTACGCTCTGAAAACGCTTATTTCACCATATGCAGTCACATACCGGGACCAAATCACAGTGGTCACTCATGCTAAAAAGTGAAAAATCTGCCAATTTAGGGCATAAAAAGACACAAAACCACCTTTTCCATCAAGAAGATGATGATTGCAGCCACTTGGCTGTGAAAAGTGTGCTTTTTGAGCTTTTTACGCTCTGAAAACGCTTATTTCACCATATGCAGTCACATACCGGGACCAAATCACAGTGGTCACTCATGCTAAAAAGTGAAAAATCTGCCAATTTAGGGCATAAAAAGACACAAAACCACCTTTTCCATCAAGAAGATGATGATTGCAGCCACTTGGCTGTGAAAAGTGTGCTTTTTGAGCTTTTTACGCTCTGAAAACGCTTATTTCACCATATGCAGTCACATACCGGGACCAAATCACAGTGGTCACTCATGCTAAAAAGTGAAAAATCTGCCAATTTAGGGCATAAAAAGACACAAAACCACCTTTTCCATCAAGAAGATGATGATTGCAGCCACTTGGCTGTGAAAAGTGTGCTTTTTGAGCTTTTTACGCTCTGAAAACGCTTATTTCACCATATGCAGTCACATACCGGGACCAAATCAGAGTGGTCACTCATGCTAAAAAGTGAAAAATCTGCCAATTTAGGGCATAAAAAGACACAAAACCACCTTTTCCATCAAGAAGATGATGATTGCAGCCACTTGGCTGTGAAAAGTGTGCTTTTTGAGCTTTTTACGCTCTGAAAACGCTTATTTCACCATATGCAGTCACATACCGGGACCAAATCAGAGTGGTCACTCATGCTAAAAAGTGAAAAATCTGCCAATTTAGGGCATAAAAAGACACAAAACCACCTTTTCCATCAAGAAGATGATGATTGCAGCCACTTGGCTGTGAAAAGTGTGCTTTTTGAGCTTTTTACGCTCTGAAAACGCTTATTTCACCATATGCAGTCACATACCGGGACCAAATCAGAGTGGTCACTCATGCTAAAAAGTGAAAAATCTGCCAATTTAGGGCATAAAAAGACACAAAACCACCTTTTCCATCAAGAAGATGATGATTGCAGCCACTTGGCTGTGAAAAGTGTGCTTTTTGAGCTTTTTACGCTCTGAAAACGCTTATTTCACCATATGCAGTCACATACCGGGACCAAATCACAGTGGTCACTCATGCTAAAAAGTGAAAAATCTGCCAATTTAGGGCATAAAAAGACACAAAACCACCTTTTCCATCAAGAAGATGATGATTGCAGCCACTTGGCTGTGAAAAGTGTGCTTTTTGAGCTTTTTACGCTCTGAAAACGCTTATTTCACCATATGCAGTCACATACCGGGACCAAATCACAGTGGTCACTCATGCTAAAAAGTGAAAAATCTGCCAATTTAGGGCATAAAAAGACACAAAACCACCTTTTCCATCAAGAAGATGATGATTGCAGCCACTTGGCTGTGAAAAGTGTGCTTTTTGAGCTTTTTACGCTCTGAAAACGCTTATTTCACCATATGCAGTCACATACCGGGACCAAATCACAGTGGTCACTCATGCTAAAAAGTGAAAAATCTGCCAATTTAGGGCATAAAAAGACACAAAACCACCTTTTCCATCAAGAAGATGATGATTGCAGCCACGTGGCTGTGAAAAGTGTGCTTTTTGAGCTTTTTACGCTCTGAAAACGCTTATTTCACCATATGCAGTCACATACCGGGTCCAAATCACAGTGGTCACTCATGCTAAAAAGTGAAAAATCTGCCAATTTAGGGCATAAAAAGACACAAAACCACCTTTTCCATCAAGAAGATGATGATTGCAGCCACTTGGCTGTGAAAAGTGTGCTTTTTGAGCTTTTTACGCTCTGAAAACGCTTATTTCACCATATGCAGTCACATACCGGGACCAAATCACAGTGGTCACTCATGCTAAAAAGTGAAAAATCTGCCAATTTAGGGCATAAAAAGACACAAAACCACCTTTTCCATCAAGAAGATGATGATTGCAGCCACTTGGCTGTGAAAAGTGTGCTTTTTGAGCTTTTTACGCTCTGAAAACGCTTATTTCACCATATGCAGTCACATACCGGGACCAAATCACAGTGGTCACTCATGCTAAAAAGTGAAAAATCTGCCAATTTAGGGCATAAAAAGACACAAAACCACCTTTTCCATCAAGAAGATGATGATTGCAGCCACTTGGCTGTGAAAAGTGTGCTTTTTGAGCTTTTTACGCTCTGAAAACGCTTATTTCACCATATGCAGTCACATACCGGGACCAAATCACAGTGGTCACTCATGCTAAAAAGTGAAAAATCTGCCAATTTAGGGCATAAAAAGACACAAAACCACCTTTTCCATCAAGAAGATGATGATTGCAGCCACTTGGCTGTGAAAAGTGTGCTTTTTGAGCTTTTTACGCTCTGAAAACGCTTATTTCACCATATGCAGTCACATACCGGGACCAAATCAGAGTGGTCACTCATGCTAAAAAGTGAAAAATCTGCCAATTTAGGGCATAAAAAGACACAAAACCACCTTTTCCATCAAGAAGATGATGATTGCAGCCACTTGGCTGTGAAAAGTGTGCTTTTTGAGCTTTTTACGCTCTGAAAACGCTTATTTCACCATATGCAGTCACATACCGGGACCAAATCAGAGTGGTCACTCATGCTAAAAAGTGAAAAATCTGCCAATTTAGGGCATAAAAAGACACAAAACCACCTTTTCCATCAAGAAGATGATGATTGCAGCCACTTGGCTGTGAAAAGTGTGCTTTTTGAGCTTTTTACGCTCTGAAAACGCTTATTTCACCATATGCAGTCACATACCGGGACCAAATCACAGTGGTCACTCATGCTAAAAAGTGAAAAATCTGCCAATTTAGGGCATAAAAAGACACAAAACCACCTTTTCCATCAAGAAGATGATGATTGCAGCCACTTGGCTGTGAAAAGTGTGCTTTTTGAGCTTTTTACGCTCTGAAAACGCTTATTTCACCATATGCAGTCACATACCGGGACCAAATCACAGTGGTCACTCATGCTAAAAAGTGAAAAATCTGCCAATTTAGGGCATAAAAAGACACAAAACCACCTTTTCCATCAAGAAGATGATGATTGCAGCCACTTGGCTGTGAAAAGTGTGCTTTTTGAGCTTTTTACGCTCTGAAAACGCTTATTTCACCATATGCAGTCACATACCGGGACCAAATCAGAGTGGTCACTCATGCTAAAAAGTGAAAAATCTGCCAATTTAGGGCATAAAAAGACACAAAACCACCTTTTCCATCAAGAAGATGATGATTGCAGCCACTTGGCTGTGAAAAGTGTGCTTTTTGAGCTTTTTACGCTCTGAAAACGCTTATTTCACCATATGCAGTCACATACCGGGACCAAATCAGAGTGGTCACTCATGCTAAAAAGTGAAAAATCTGCCAATTTAGGGCATAAAAAGACACAAAACCACCTTTTCCATCAAGAAGATGATGATTGCAGCCACTTGGCTGTGAAAAGTGTGCTTTTTGAGCTTTTTACGCTCTGAAAACGCTTATTTCACCATATGCAGTCACATACCGGGACCAAATCACAGTGGTCACTCATGCTAAAAAGTGAAAAATCTGCCAATTTAGGGCATAAAAAGACACAAAACCACCTTTTCCATCAAGAAGATGATGATTGCAGCCACTTGGCTGTGAAAAGTGTGCTTTTTGAGCTTTTTACGCTCTGAAAACGCTTATTTCACCATATGCAGTCACATACCGGGACCAAATCACAGTGGTCACTCATGCTAAAAAGTGAAAAATCTGCCAATTTAGGGCATAAAAAGACACAAAACCACCTTTTCCATCAAGAAGATGATGATTGCAGCCACTTGGCTGTGAAAAGTGTGCTTTTTGAGCTTTTTACGCTCTGAAAACGCTTATTTCACCATATGCAGTCACATACCGGGTCCAAATCACAGTGGTCACTCATGCTAAAAAGTGAAAAATCTGCCAATTTAGGGCATAAAAAGACACAAAACCACCTTTTCCATCAAGAAGATGATGATTGCAGCCACTTGGCTGTGAAAAGTGTGCTTTTTGAGCTTTTTACGCTCTGAAAACGCTTATTTCACCATATGCAGTCACATACCGGGACCAAATCACAGTGGTCACTCATGCTAAAAAGTGAAAAATCTGCCAATTTAGGGCATAAAAAGACACAAAACCACCTTTTCCATCAAGAAGATGATGATTGCAGCCACTTGGCTGTGAAAAGTGTGCTTTTTGAGCTTTTTACGCTCTGAAAACGCTTATTTCACCATATGCAGTCACATACCGGGACCAAATCACAGTGGTCACTCATGCTAAAAAGTGAAAAATCTGCCAATTTAGGGCATAAAAAGACACAAAACCACCTTTTCCATCAAGAAGATGATGATTGCAGCCACTTGGCTGTGAAAAGTGTGCTTTTTGAGCTTTTTACGCTCTGAAAACGCTTATTTCACCATATGCAGTCACATACCGGGACCAAATCACAGTGGTCACTCATGCTAAAAAGTGAAAAATCTGCCAATTTAGGGCATAAAAAGACACAAAACCACCTTTTCCATCAAGAAGATGATGATTGCAGCCACTTGGCAGTGAAAAGTGTGCTTTTTGAGCTTTTTACGCTCTGAAAACGCTTATTTCACCATATGCAGTCACATACCGGGACCAAATCAGAGTGGTCACACATGCTAAAAAGTGAAAAATCTGGCAAAACAGGGCATAAAAAGACACAAAACCACCTTTTCCATCAAGAAGATGATGATTGCAGCCACTTGGCTGTGAAAAGTGTGCTTTTTGAGCTTTTTACGCTCTGAAAACCCTTATTTCACAATATGCAGTCACATACCGGGACCAAATCAGAGTGGTCACTGATGCTAAAAAGTGAAAAATCTGCCAATTTATGGCATAAAAAGACACAAAACCACCTTTTCCATCAAGAAGATGATGATTGCAGCCACTTGGCTGTGAAAAGTGTGCTTTTTGAGCTTTTTACACTCTGAAAACGCTTATTTCACCATATGCAGTCACATACCGGGACCAAATCACAGTGGTCACTCATGCTAAAAAGTGAAAAATCTGGCAAAACAGGGCATAAAAAGACACAAAACCACCTTTTCCATCAAGAAGATGATGATTGCAGCCACTTGGCTGTGAAAAGTGTGCTTTTTGAGCTTTTTACGCTCTGAAAACGCTTATTTCACCATATGCAGTCACATACCGGGACCAAATCAGAGTGGTCACTCATGCTAAAAAGTGAAAAATCTGCCAATTTAGGGCATAAAAAGACACAAAACCACCTTTTCCATCAAGAAGATGATGATTGCAGCCACTTGGCTGTGAAAAGTGTGCTTTTTGAGCTTTTTACGCTCTGAAAACGCTTATGTCACCATATGCAGTCACATACCGGGACCAAATCACAGTGGTCACTCATGCTAAAAAGTGAAAAATCTGCCAATTTAGGGCATAAAAAGACACAAAACCACCTTTTCCATCAAGAAGATGATGATTGCAGCCACTTGGCTGTGAAAAGTGTGCTTTTTGAGCTTTTTACGCTCTGAAAACGCTTATTTCACCATATGCAGTCACATACCGGGACCAAATCACAGTGGTCACTCATGCTAAAAAGTGAAAAATCTGCTAATTTAGGGCATAAAAAGACACAAAACCACCTTTTCCATCAAGAAGATGATGATTGCAGCCACTTGGCTGTGAAAAGTGTGCTTTTTGAGCTTTTTACGCTCTGAAAACGCTTATTTCACCATATGCAGTCACATACCGGGACCAAATCAGAGTGGTCACTCATGCTAAAAAGTGAAAAATCTGCCAATTTAGGGCATAAAAAGACACAAAACCACCTTTTCCATCAAGAAGATGATGATTGCAGCCACTTGGCTGTGAAAAGTGTGCTTTTTGAGCTTTTTACGCTCTGAAAACGCTTATTTCACCATATGCAGTCACATACCGGGACCAAATCAGAGTGTTCACTCGTGCTAAAAAGTGAAAAATCTGCCAATTTAGGGCATAAAAAGACACAAAACCACCTTTTCCATCAAGAAGATGATGATTGCAGCCACTTGGCTGTGAAAAGTGTGCTTTTTGAGCTTTTTACGCTCTGAAAACGCTTATTTCACCATATGCAGTCACATACCGGGACCAAATCACAGTGGTCACTGATGCTAAAAAGTGAAAAATCTGCCAATTTAGGGCATAAAAAGACACAAAACCACCTTTTCCATCAAGAAGATGATGATTGCAGCCACTTGGCTGTGAAAAGTGTGCTTTTTGAGCTTTTTACGCTCTGAAAACGCTTATTTCACCATATGCAGTCACATACCGGGACCAAATCAGAGTGTTCACTCGTGCTAAAAAGTGAAAAATCTGCCAATTTAGGGCATAAAAAGACACAAAACCACCTTTTCCATCAAGAAGATGATGATTGCAGCCACTTGGCTGTGAAAAGTGTGCTTTTTGAGCTTTTTACGCTCTGAAAACGCTTATTTCACCATATGCAGTCACATACCGGGACCAAATCAGAGTGGTCACTGATGCTAAAAAGTGAAAAATCTGCCAATTTAGGGCATAAAAAGACACAAAACCACCTTTTCCATCAAGAAGATGATGATTGCAGCCACTTGGCTGTGAAAAGTGTGCTTTTTGAGCTTTTTACGCTCTGAAAACGCTTATTTCACCATATGCAGTCACATACCGGGACCAAATCAGAGTGGTCACTCATGCTAAAAAGTGAAAAATCTGGCAAAACAGGGCATAAAAAGACACAAAACCACCTTTTCCATCAAGAAGATGATGATTGCAGCCACTTGGCTGTGAAAAGTGTGCTTTTTGAGCTTTTTACGCTCTGAAAACGCTTATTTCACCATATGCAGTCACATACCGGGACCAAATCACAGTGGTCACTCATGCTAAAAAGTGAAAAATCTGGCAAAACAGGGCATAAAAAGACACAAAACCACCTTTTCCATCAAGAAGATGATGATTGCAGCCACTTGGCTGTGAAAAGTGTGCTTTTTGAGCTTTTTACGCTCTGAAAACGCTTATTTCACCATATGCAGTCACATACCGGGACCAAATCACAGTGGTCACTGATGCTAAAAAGTGAAAAATCTGGCAAAACAGGGCATAAAAAGACACAAAACCACCTTTTCCATCAAGAAGATGATGATTGCAGCCACTTGGCTGTGAAAAGTGTGCTTTTTGAGCTTTTTACGCTCTGAAAACGCTTATTTCACCATATGCAGTCACATACCGGGACCAAATCACAGTGGTCACTGATGCTAAAAAGTGAAAAATCTGCCAATTTAGGGCATAAAAAGACACAAAACCACCTTTTCCATCAAGAAGATGATGATTGCAGCCACTTGGCTGTGAAAAGTGTGCTTTTTGAGCTTTTTACGCTCTGAAAACGCTTATTTCACCATATGCAGTCACATACCGGGACCAAATCACAGTGGTCACTGATGCTAAAAAGTGAAAAATCTGGCAAAACAGGGCATAAAAAGACACAAAACCACCTTTTCCATCAAGAAGATGATGATTGCAGCCACTTGGCTGTGAAAAGTGTGCTTTTTGAGCTTTTTACGCTCTGAAAACGCTTATTTCACCATATGCAGTCACATACCGGGACCAAATCAGAGTGGTCACTCATGCTAAAAAGTGAAAAATCTGCCAATTTAGGGCATAAAAAGACACAAAACCACCTTTTCCATCAAGAAGATGATGATTGCAGCCACTTGGCTGTGAAAAGTGTGCTTTTTGAGCTTTTTACGCTCTGAAAACGCTTATTTCACCATATGCAGTCACATACCGGGACCAAATCAGAGTGTTCACTCGTGCTAAAAAGTGAAAAATCTGCCAATTTAGGGCATAAAAAGACACAAAACCACCTTTTCCATCAAGAAGATGATGATTGCAGCCACTTGGCTGTGAAAAGTGTGCTTTTTGAGCTTTTTACGCTCTGAAAACGCGTATTTCACCATATGCAGTCACATACCGGGACCAAATCAGAGTGGTCACTCATGCTAAAAAGTGAAAAATTTGGCAAAACAGGGCATAAAAAGACACAAAACCACCTTTTCCATCAAGAAGATGATGATTGCAGCCACTTGGCTGTGAAAAGTGTGCTTTTTGAGCTTTTTACGCTCTGAAAACGCTTATTTCACCATATGCAGTCACATACCGGGACCAAATCACAGTGGTCACTCATGCTAAAAAGTGAAAAATCTGGCAAAACAGGGCATAAAAAGACACAAAACCACCTTTTCCATCAAGAAGATGATGATTGCAGCCACTTGGCTGTGAAAAGTGTGCTTTTTGAGCTTTTTACGCTCTGAAAACGCTTATTTCACCATATGCAGTCACATACCGGGACCAAATCACAGTGGTCACTGATGCTAAAAAGTGAAAAATCTGGCAAAACAGGGCATAAAAAGACACAAAACCACCTTTTCCATCAAGAAGATGATGATTGCAGCCACTTGGCTGTGAAAAGTGTGCTTTTTGAGCTTTTTACGCTCTGAAAACGCTTATTTCACCATATGCAGTCACATACCGGGACCAAATCAGAGTGGTCACTCATGCTAAAAAGTGAAAAATCTGCCAATTTAGGGCATAAAAAGACACAAAACCACCTTTTCCATCAAGAAGATGATGATTGCAGCCACTTGGCTGTGAAAAGTGTGCTTTTTGAGCTTTTTACGCTCTGAAAACGCTTATTTCACCACATGCAGTCACATACCGGGACCAAATCACAGTGGTCACTCATGCTAAAAAGTGAAAAATCTGCCAATTTAGGGCATAAAAAGACACAAAACCACCTTTTCCATCAAGAAGATGATGATTGCAGCCACTTGGCTGTGAAAAGTGTGCTTTTTGAGCTTTTTACGCTCTGAAAACGCTTATTTCACCATATGCAGTCACATACCGGGACCAAATCACAGTGGTCACTCATGCTAAAAAGTGAAAAATCTGCCAATTTATGGCATAAAAAGACACAAAACCACCTTTTCCATCAAGAAGATGATGATTGCAGCCACTTGGCTGTGAAAAGTGTGCTTTTTGAGCTTTTTACGCTCTGAAAACGCTTATTTCACCATATGCAGTCACATACCGGGACCAAATCAGAGTGGTCACTGATGCTAAAAAGTGAAAAATCTGGCAATTTAGGGCATAAAAAGACACAAAACCACCTTTTCCATCAAGAAGATGATGATTGCAGCCACTTGGCTGTGAAAAGTGTGCTTTTTGAGCTTTTTACGCTCTGAAAACGCTTATTTCACCATATGCAGTCACATACCGGGACCAAATCAGAGTGGTCACTGATGCTAAAAAGTGAAAAATCTGGCAAACCAGGGCATAAAAAGACACAAAACCACCTTTTCCATCAAGAAGATGATGATTGCAGCCACTTGGCTGTGAAAAGTGTGCTTTTTGAGCTTTTTACGCTCTGAAAACGCTTATTTCACCATATGCAGTCACATACCGGGACCAAATCAGAGTGGTCACTGATGCTAAAAAGTGAAAAATCTGGCAAACCAGGGCATAAAAAGACACAAAACCACCTTTTCCATCAAGAAGATGATGATTGCAGCCACTTGGCTGTGAAAAGTGTGCTTTTTGAGCTTTTTACGCTCTGAAAACGCTTATTTCACCATATGCAGTCACATACCGGGACCAAATCACAGTGGTCACTCATGCTAAAAAGTGAAAAATCTGGCAAAACAGGGCATAAAAAGACACAAAACCACCTTTTCCATCAAGAAGATGATGATTGCAGCCACTTGGCTGTGAAAAGTGTGCTTTTTGAGCTTTTTACGCTCTGAAAACGCTTATTTCACCATATGCAGTCACATACCGGGACCAAATCACAGTGGTCACTGATGCTAAAAAGTGAAAAATCTGCCAATTTAGGGCATAAAAAGACACAAAACCACCTTTTCCATCAAGAAGATGATGATTGCAGCCACGTGGCTGTGAAAAGTGTGCTTTTTGAGCTTTTTACGCTCTGAAAACGCTTATTTCACCATATGCAGTCACATACCGGGACCAAATCACAGTGGTCACTCATGCTAAAAAGTGAAAAATCTGGCAAAACAGGGCATAAAAAGACACAAAACCACCTTTTCCATCAAGAAGATGATGATTGCAGCCACTTGGCTGTGAAAAGTGTGCTTTTTGAGCTTTTTACGCTCTGAAAACGCTTATTTCACCATATGCAGTCACATACCGGGACCAAATCACAGTGGTCACTCATGCTAAAAAGTGAAAAATCTGGCAAAACAGGGCATAAAAAGACACAAAACCACCTTTTCCATCAAGAAGATGATGATTGCAGCCACTTGGCTGTGAAAAGTGTGCTTTGTGAGCTTTTTACGCTCTGAAAACGCTTATTTCACCATATGCAGTCACATACCGGGACCAAATCAGAGTGGTCACTCATGCTAAAAAGTGAAAAATCTGCCAATTTAGGGCATAAAAAGACACAAAACCACCTTTTCCATCAAGAAGATGATGATTGCAGCCACTTGGCTGTGAAAAGTGTGCTTTTTGAGCTTTTTACGCTCTGAAAACGCTTATTTCACCATATGCAGTCACATACCGGGACCAAATCAGAGTGGTCACTCATGCTAAAAAGTGAAAAATCTGGCAAAACAGGGCATAAAAAGACACAAAACCACCTTTTCCATCAAGAAGATGATGATTGCAGCCACTTGGCTGTGAAAAGTGTGCTTTTTGAGCTTTTTACGCTCTGAAAACGCTTATTTCACCATATGCAGTCACATACCGGGACCAAATCAGAGTGGTCACACATGCTAAAAAGTGAAAAATCTGGCAAAACAGGGCATAAAAAGACACAAAACCACCTTTTCCATCAAGAAGATGATGATTGCAGCCACTTGGCTGTGAAAAGTGTGCTTTTTGAGCTTTTTACGCTCTGAAAACCCTTATTTCACAATATGCAGTCACATACCGGGACCAAATCAGAGTGGTCACTGATGCTAAAAAGTGAAAAATCTGCCAATTTATGGCATAAAAAGACACAAAACCACCTTTTCCGTCAAGAAGATGATGATTGCAGCCACTTGGCTGTGAAAAGTGTGCTTTTTGAGCTTTTTACGCTCTGAAAACGCTTATTTCACCATATGCAGTCACATACCGGGACCAAATCACAGTGGTCACTCATGCTAAAAAGTGAAAAATCTGCCAATTTAGGGCATAAAAAGACACAAAACCACCTTTTCCATCAAGAAGATGATGATTGCAGCCACTTGGCTGTGAAAAGTGTGCTTTTTGAGCTTTTTACGCTCTGAAAACGCTTATTTCACCATATGCAGTCACATACCGGGACCAAATCACAGTGGTCACTCATGCTAAAAAGTGAAAAATCTGCTAATTTAGGGCATAAAAAGACACAAAACCACCTTTTCCATCAAGAAGATGATGATTGCAGCCACTTGGCTGTGAAAAGTGTGCTTTTTGAGCTTTTTACGCTCTGAAAACGCTTATTTCACCATATGCAGTCACATACCGGGACCAAATCGCAGTGGTCACTCATGCTAAAAAGTGAAAAATCTGCCAATTTAGGGCATAAAAAGACACAAAACCACCTTTTCCATCAAGAAGATGATGATTGCAGCCACTTGGCTGTGAAAAGTGTGCTTTTTGAGCTTTTTACGCTCTGAAAACGCGTATTTCACCATATGCAGTCACATACCGGGACCAAATCAGAGTGGTCACTCATGCTAAAAAGTGAAAAATTTGGCAAAACAGGGCATAAAAAGACACAAAACCACCTTTTCCATCAAGAAGATGATGATTGCAGCCACTTGGCTGTGAAAAGTGTGCTTTTTGAGCTTTTTACGCTCTGAAAACGCTTATTTCACCATATGCAGTCACATACCGGGACCAAATCACAGTGGTCACTCATGCTAAAAAGTGAAAAATCTGGCAAAACAGGGCATAAAAAGACACAAAACCACCTTTTCCATCAAGAAGATGATGATTGCAGCCACTTGGCTGTGAAAAGTGTGCTTTTTGAGCTTTTTACGCTCTGAAAACGCTTATTTCACCATATGCAGTCACATACCGGGACCAAATCACAGTGGTCACTGATGCTAAAAAGTGAAAAATCTGGCAAAACAGGGCATAAAAAGACACAAAACCACCTTTTCCATCAAGAAGATGATGATTGCAGCCACTTGGCTGTGAAAAGTGTGCTTTTTGAGCTTTTTACGCTCTGAAAACGCTTATTTCACCATATGCAGTCACATACCGGGACCAAATCAGAGTGGTCACTCATGCTAAAAAGTGAAAAATCTGCCAATTTAGGGCATAAAAAGACACAAAACCACCTTTTCCATCAAGAAGATGATGATTGCAGCCACTTGGCTGTGAAAAGTGTGCTTTTTGAGCTTTTTACGCTCTGAAAACGCTTATTTCACCACATGCAGTCACATACCGGGACCAAATCACAGTGGTCACTCATGCTAAAAAGTGAAAAATCTGCCAATTTAGGGCATAAAAAGACACAAAACCACCTTTTCCATCAAGAAGATGATGATTGCAGCCACTTGGCTGTGAAAAGTGTGCTTTTTGAGCTTTTTACGCTCTGAAAACGCTTATTTCACCATATGCAGTCACATACCGGGACCAAATCACAGTGGTCACTCATGCTAAAAAGTGAAAAATCTGCCAATTTATGGCATAAAAAGACACAAAACCACCTTTTCCATCAAGAAGATGATGATTGCAGCCACTTGGCTGTGAAAAGTGTGCTTTTTGAGCTTTTTACGCTCTGAAAACGCTTATTTCACCATATGCAGTCACATACCGGGACCAAATCACAGTGGTCACTCATGCTAAAAAGTGAAAAATCTGGCAAAACAGGGCATAAAAAGACACAAAACCACCTTTTCCATCAAGAAGATGATGATTGCAGCCACTTGGCTGTGAAAAGTGTGCTTTTTGAGCTTTTTACGCTCTGAAAACGCTTATTTCACCATATGCAGTCACATACCGGGACCAAATCACAGTGGTCACTCATGCTAAAAAGTGAAAAATCTGGCAAAACAGGGCATAAAAAGACACAAAACCACCTTTTCCATCAAGAAGATGATGATTGCAGCCACTTGGCTGTGAAAAGTGTGCTTTTTGAGCTTTTTACGCTCTGAAAACGCTTATTTCACCATATGCAGTCACATACCGGGACCAAATCACAGTGGTCACTGATGCTAAAAAGTGAAAAATCTGCCAATTTAGGGCATAAAAAGACACAAAACCACCTTTTCCATCAAGAAGATGATGATTGCAGCCACGTGGCAGTGAAAAGTGTGCTTTTTGAGCTTTTTACGCTCTGAAAACGCTTATTTCACCATATGCAGTCACATACCGGGACCAAATCACAGTGGTCACTCATGCTAAAAAGTGAAAAATCTGGCAAAACAGGGCATAAAAAGACACAAAACCACCTTTTCCATCAAGAAGATGATGATTGCAGCCACTTGGCTGTGAAAAGTGTGCTTTTTGAGCTTTTTACGCTCTGAAAACGCTTATTTCACCATATGCAGTCACATACCGGGACCAAATCACAGTGGTCACTCATGCTAAAAAGTGAAAAATCTGGCAAAACAGGGCATAAAAAGACACAAAACCACCTTTTCCATCAAGAAGATGATGATTGCAGCCACTTGGCTGTGAAAAGTGTGCTTTGTGAGCTTTTTACGCTCTGAAAACGCTTATTTCACCATATGCAGTCACATACCGGGACCAAATCAGAGTGGTCACTCATGCTAAAAAGTGAAAAATCTGCCAATTTAGGGCATAAAAAGACACAAAACCACCTTTTCCATCAAGAAGATGATGATTGCAGCCACTTGGCTGTGAAAAGTGTGCTTTTTGAGCTTTTTACGCTCTGAAAACGCTTATTTCACCATATGCAGTCACATACCGGGACCAAATCACAGTGGTCACTCATGCTAAAAAGTGAAAAATCTGCCAATTTAGGGCATAAAAAGACACAAAACCACCTTTTCCATCAAGAAGATGATGATTGCAGCCACTTGGCTGTGAAAAGTGTGCTTTTTGAGCTTTTTACGCTCTGAAAACGCTTATTTCACCATATGCAGTCACATACCGGGACCAAATCAGAGTGGTCACTCATGCTAAAAAGTGAAAAATCTGCCAATTTAGGGCATAAAAAGACACAAAACCACCTTTTCCATCAAGAAGATGATGATTGCAGCCACTTGGCTGTGAAAAGTGTGCTTTTTGAGCTTTTTACGCTCTGAAAACGCTTATTTCACCATATGCAGTCACATACCGGGACCAAATCAGAGTGTTCACTCGTGCTAAAAAGTGAAAAATCTGCCAATTTAGGGCATAAAAAGACACAAAACCACCTTTTCCATCAAGAAGATGATGATTGCAGCCACTTGGCTGTGAAAAGTGTGCTTTTTGAGCTTTTTACGCTCTGAAAACGCTTATTTCACCATATGCAGTCACATACCGGGACCAAATCAGAGTGGTCACTCATGCTAAAAAGTGAAAAATCTGGCAAAACAGGGCATAAAAAGACACAAAACCACCTTTTCCATCAAGAAGATGATGATTGCAGCCACTTGGCTGTGAAAAGTGTGCTTTTTGAGCTTTTTACGCTCTGAAAACGCTTATTTCACCATATGCAGTCACATACCGGGACCAAATCAGAGTGGTCACACATGCTAAAAAGTGAAAAATCTGGCAAAACAGGGCATAAAAAGACACAAAACCACCTTTTCCATCAAGAAGATGATGATTGCAGCCACTTGGCTGTGAAAAGTGTGCTTTTTGAGCTTTTTACGCTCTGAAAACCCTTATTTCACAATATGCAGTCACATACCGGGACCAAATCAGAGTGGTCACTGATGCTAAAAAGTGAAAAATCTGCCAATTTATGGCATAAAAAGACACAAAACCACCTTTTCCGTCAAGAAGATGATGATTGCAGCCACTTGGCTGTGAAAAGTGTGCTTTTTGAGCTTTTTACACTCTGAAAACGCTTATTTCACCATATGCAGTCACATACCGGGACCAAATCACAGTGGTCACTCATGCTAAAAAGTGAAAAATCTGGCAAAACAGGGCATAAAAAGACACAAAACCACCTTTTCCATCAAGAAGATGATGATTGCAGCCACTTGGCTGTGAAAAGTGTGCTTTTTGAGCTTTTTACGCTCTGAAAACGCTTATTTCACCATATGCAGTCACATACCGGGACCAAATCACAGTGGTCACTCATGCTAAAAAGTGAAAAATCTGCTAATTTAGGGCATAAAAAGACACAAAACCACCTTTTCCATCAAGAAGATGATGATTGCAGCCACTTGGCTGTGAAAAGTGTGCTTTTTGAGCTTTTTACGCTCTGAAAACGCTTATTTCACCATATGCAGTCACATACCGGGACCAAATCACAGTGGTCACTCATGCTAAAAAGTGAAAAATCTGCCAATTTAGGGCATAAAAAGACACAAAACCACCTTTTCCATCAAGAAGATGATGATTGCAGCCACTTGGCTGTGAAAAGTGTGCTTTTTGAGCTTTTTACGCTCTGAAAACGCTTATTTCACCATATACAGTCACATACCGGGACCAAATCAGAGTGGTCACTCATGCTAAAAAGTGAAAAATTTGGCAAAACAGGGCATAAAAAGACACAAAACCACCTTTTCCATCAAGAAGATGATGATTGCAGCCACTTGGCTGTGAAAAGTGTGCTTTTTGAGCTTTTTACGCTCTGAAAACGCTTATTTCACCATATGCAGTCACATACCGGGACCAAATCAGAGTGTTCACTCGTGCTAAAAAGTGAAAAATCTGCCAATTTAGGGCATAAAAAGACACAAAACCACCTTTTCCATCAAGAAGATGATGATTGCAGCCACTTGGCTGTGAAAAGTGTGCTTTTTGAGCTTTTTACGCTCTGAAAACGCTTATTTCACCATATGCAGTCACATACCGGGACCAAATCAGAGTGGTCACTCATGCTAAAAAGTGAAAAATCTGCCAAAACAGGGCATAAAAAGACACAAAACCACCTTTTCCATCAAGAAGATGATGATTGCAGCCACTTGGCTGTGAAAAGTGTGCTTTTTGAGCTTTTTACGCTCTGAAAACGCTTATTTCACCATATGCAGTCACATACCGGGACCAAATCAGAGTGGTCACACATGCTAAAAAGTGAAAAATCTGGCAAAACAGGGCATAAAAAGACACAAAACCACCTTTTCCATCAAGAAGATGATGATTGCAGCCACTTGGCTGTGAAAAGTGTGCTTTTTGAGCTTTTTACGCTCTGAAAACGCTTATTTCACCATATGCAGTCACATACCGGGACCAAATCAGAGTGGTCACTCATGCTAAAAAGTGAAAAATCTGCCAATTTAGGGCATAAAAAGACACAAAACCACCTTTTCCATCAAGAAGATGATGATTGCAGCCACTTGGCTGTGAAAAGTGTGCTTTTTGAGCTTTTTACGCTCTGAAAACGCTTATTTCACCATATGCAGTCACATACCGGGACCAAATCACAGTGGTCACTCATGCTAAAAAGTGAAAAATCTGCCAATTTAGGGCATAAAAAGACACAAAACCACCTTTTCCATCAAGAAGATGATGATTGCAGCCACTTGGCTGTGAAAAGTGTGCTTTTTGAGCTTTTTACGCTCTGAAAACGCTTATTTCACCATATGCAGTCACATACCGGGACCAAATCACAGTGGTCACTCATGCTAAAAAGTGAAAAATCTGCTAATTTAGGGCATAAAAAGACACAAAACCACCTTTTCCATCAAGAAGATGATGATTGCAGCCACTTGGCTGTGAAAAGTGTGCTTTTTGAGCTTTTTACGCTCTGAAAACGCTTATTTCACCATATGCAGTCACATACCGGGACCAAATCGCAGTGGTCACTCATGCTAAAAAGTGAAAAATCTGCCAATTTAGGGCATAAAAAGACACAAAACCACCTTTTCCATCAAGAAGATGATGATTGCAGCCACTTGGCTGTGAAAAGTGTGCTTTTTGAGCTTTTTACGCTCTGAAAACGCGTATTTCACCATATGCAGTCACATACCGGGACCAAATCAGAGTGGTCACTCATGCTAAAAAGTGAAAAATTTGGCAAAACAGGGCATAAAAAGACACAAAACCACCTTTTCCATCAAGAAGATGATGATTGCAGCCACTTGGCTGTGAAAAGTGTGCTTTTTGAGCTTTTTACGCTCTGAAAACGCTTATTTCACCATATGCAGTCACATACCGGGACCAAATCACAGTGGTCACTCATGCTAAAAAGTGAAAAATCTGGCAAAACAGGGCATAAAAAGACACAAAACCACCTTTTCCATCAAGAAGATGATGATTGCAGCCACTTGGCTGTGAAAAGTGTGCTTTTTGAGCTTTTTACGCTCTGAAAACGCTTATTTCACCATATGCAGTCACATACCGGGACCAAATCACAGTGGTCACTGATGCTAAAAAGTGAAAAATCTGGCAAAACAGGGCATAAAAAGACACAAAACCACCTTTTCCATCAAGAAGATGATGATTGCAGCCACTTGGCTGTGAAAAGTGTGCTTTTTGAGCTTTTTACGCTCTGAAAACGCTTATTTCACCATATGCAGTCACATACCGGGACCAAATCAGAGTGGTCACTCATGCTAAAAAGTGAAAAATCTGCCAATTTAGGGCATAAAAAGACACAAAACCACCTTTTCCATCAAGAAGATGATGATTGCAGCCACTTGGCTGTGAAAAGTGTGCTTTTTGAGCTTTTTACGCTCTGAAAACGCTTATTTCACCACATGCAGTCACATACCGGGACCAAATCACAGTGGTCACTCATGCTAAAAAGTGAAAAATCTGCCAATTTAGGGCATAAAAAGACACAAAACCACCTTTTCCATCAAGAAGATGATGATTGCAGCCACTTGGCTGTGAAAAGTGTGCTTTTTGAGCTTTTTACGCTCTGAAAACGCTTATTTCACCATATGCAGTCACATACCGGGACCAAATCACAGTGGTCACTCATGCTAAAAAGTGAAAAATCTGCCAATTTATGGCATAAAAAGACACAAAACCACCTTTTCCATCAAGAAGATGATGATTGCAGCCACTTGGCTGTGAAAAGTGTGCTTTTTGAGCTTTTTACGCTCTGAAAACGCTTATTTCACCATATGCAGTCACATACCGGGACCAAATCAGAGTGGTCACTGATGCTAAAAAGTGAAAAATCTGGCAATTTAGGGCATAAAAAGACACAAAACCACCTTTTCCATCAAGAAGATGATGATTGCAGCCACTTGGCTGTGAAAAGTGTGCTTTTTGAGCTTTTTACGCTCTGAAAACGCTTATTTCACCATATGCAGTCACATACCGGGACCAAATCAGAGTGGTCACTGATGCTAAAAAGTGAAAAATCTGGCAAACCAGGGCATAAAAAGACACAAAACCACCTTTTCCATCAAGAAGATGATGATTGCAGCCACTTGGCTGTGAAAAGTGTGCTTTTTGAGCTTTTTACGCTCTGAAAACGCTTATTTCACCATATGCAGTCACATACCGGGACCAAATCAGAGTGGTCACTGATGCTAAAAAGTGAAAAATCTGGCAAACCAGGGCATAAAAAGACACAAAACCACCTTTTCCATCAAGAAGATGATGATTGCAGCCACTTGGCTGTGAAAAGTGTGCTTTTTGAGCTTTTTACGCTCTGAAAACGCTTATTTCACCATATGCAGTCACATACCGGGACCAAATCAGAGTGGTCACTCATGCTAAAAAGTGAAAAATCTGCCAATTTAGGGCATAAAAAGACACAAAACCACCTTTTCCATCAAGAAGATGATGATTGCAGCCACTTGGCTGTGAAAAGTGTGCTTTTTGAGCTTTTTACGCTCTGAAAACGCTTATTTCACCATATGCAGTCACATACCGGGACCAAATCACAGTGGTCACTCATGCTAAAAAGTGAAAAATCTGCCAATTTAGGGCATAAAAAGACACAAAACCACCTTTTCCATCAAGAAGATGATGATTGCAGCCACTTGGCTGTGAAAAGTGTGCTTTTTGAGCTTTTTACGCTCTGAAAACGCTTATTTCACCATATGCAGTCACATACCGGGACCAAATCACAGTGGTCACTCATGCTAAAAAGTGAAAAATCTGCCAATTTAGGCCATAAAAAGACACAAAACCACCTTTTCCATCAAGAAGATGATGATTGCAGCCACTTGGCTGTGAAAAGTGTGCTTTTTGAGCTTTTTACGCTCTGAAAACGCTTATTTCACCATATGCAGTCACATACCGGGACCAAATCACAGTGGTCACTCATGCTAAAAAGTGAAAAATCTGGCAAAACAGGGCATAAAAAGACACAAAACCACCTTTTCCATCAAGAAGATGATGATTGCAGCCACTTGGCTGTGAAAAGTGTGCTTTTTGAGCTTTTTACGCTCTGAAAACGCTTATTTCACCATATGCAGTCACATACCGGGACCAAATCACAGTGGTCACTGATGCTAAAAAGTGAAAAATCTGGCAAAACAGGGCATAAAAAGACACAAAACCACCTTTTCCATCAAGAAGATGATGATTGCAGCCACTTGGCTGTGAAAAGTGTGCTTTTTGAGCTTTTTACGCTCTGAAAACGCTTATTTCACCATATGCAGTCACATACCGGGACCAAATCAGAGTGGTCACTCATGCTAAAAAGTGAAAAATCTGCCAATTTAGGGCATAAAAAGACACAAAACCACCTTTTCCATCAAGAAGATGATGATTGCAGCCACTTGGCTGTGAAAAGTGTGCTTTTTGAGCTTTTTACGCTCTGAAAACGCTTATTTCACCATATGCAGTCACATACCGGGACCAAATCAGAGTGTTCACTCGTGCTAAAAAGTGAAAAATCTGCCAATTTAGGGCATAAAAAGACACAAAACCACCTTTTCCATCAAGAAGATGATGATTGCAGCCACTTGGCTGTGAAAAGTGTGCTTTTTGAGCTTTTTACGCTCTGAAAACGCTTATTTCACCATATGCAGTCACATACCGGGACCAAATCAGAGTGGTCACTGATGCTAAAAAGTGAAAAATCTGCCAATTTAGGGCATAAAAAGACACAAAACCACCTTTTCCATCAAGAAGATGATGATTGCAGCCACTTGGCTGTGAAAAGTGTGCTTTTTGAGCTTTTTACGCTCTGAAAACGCTTATTTCACCATATGCAGTCACATACCGGGACCAAATCACAGTGGTCACTCATGCTAAAAAGTGAAAAATCTGCCAATTTAGGGCATAAAAAGACACAAAACCACCTTTTCCATCAAGAAGATGATGATTGCAGCCACTTGGCTGTGAAAAGTGTGCTTTTTGAGCTTTTTACGCTCTGAAAACGCTTATTTCACCATATGCAGTCACATACCGGGACCAAATCACAGTGGTCACTGATGCTAAAAAGTGAAAAATCTGGCAAAACAGGGCATAAAAAGACACAAAACCACCTTTTCCATCAAGAAGATGATGATTGCAGCCACTTGGCTGTGAAAAGTGTGCTTTTTGAGCTTTTTACGCTCTGAAAACGCTTATTTCACCATATGCAGTCACATACCGGGACCAAATCACAGTGGTCACTCATGCTAAAAAGTGAAAAATCTGCCAATTTAGGGCATAAAAAGACACAAAACCACCTTTTCCATCAAGAAGATGATGATTGCAGCCACTTGGCTGTGAAAAGTGTGCTTTTTGAGCTTTTTACGCTCTGAAAACGCTTATTTCACCATATGCAGTCACATACCGGGACCAAATCACAGTGGTCACTCATGCTAAAAAGTGAAAAATCTGGCAATTTAGGGCATAAAAAGACACAAAACCACCTTTTCCATCAAGAAGATGATGATTGCAGCCACTTGGCTGTGAAAAGTGTGCTTTTTGAGCTTTTTACGGTCTGAAAACGCTTATTTCACCATATGCAGTCACATACCGGGACCAAATCAGAGTGGTCACTGATGCTAAAAAGTGAAAAATCTGGCAAACCAGGGCATAAAAAGACACAAAACCACCTTTTCCATCAAGAAGATGATGATTGCAGCCACTTGGCTGTGAAAAGTGTGCTTTTTGAGCTTTTTACGCTCTGAAAACGCTTATTTCACCATATGCAGTCACATACCGGGACCAAATCAGAGTGGTCACTCATGCTAAAAAGTGAAAAATCTGCCAATTTAGGGCATAAAAAGACACAAAACCACCTTTTCCATCAAGAAGATGATGATTGCAGCCACTTGGCTGTGAAAAGTGTGCTTTTTGAGCTTTTTACGCTCTGAAAACGCTTATTTCACCATATGCAGTCACATACCGGGACCAAATCACAGTGGTCACTGATGCTAAAAAGTGAAAAATCTGCCAATTTAGGGCATAAAAAGACACAAAACCACCTTTTCCATCAAGAAGATGATGATTGCAGCCACGTGGCTGTGAAAAGTGTGCTTTTTGAGCTTTTTACGCTCTGAAAACGCTTATTTCACCATATGCAGTCACATACCGGGACCAAATCACAGTGGTCACTCATGCTAAAAAGTGAAAAATCTGGCAAAACAGGGCATAAAAAGACACAAAACCACCTTTTCCATCAAGAAGATGATGATTGCAGCCACTTGGCTGTGAAAAGTGTGCTTTTTGAGCTTTTTACGCTCTGAAAACGCTTATTTCACCATATGCAGTCACATACCGGGACCAAATCACAGTGGTCACTCATGCTAAAAAGTGAAAAATCTGGCAAAACAGGGCATAAAAAGACACAAAACCACCTTTTCCATCAAGAAGATGATGATTGCAGCCACTTGGCTGTGAAAAGTGTGCTTTGTGAGCTTTTTACGCTCTGAAAACGCTTATTTCACCATATGCAGTCACATACCGGGACCAAATCAGAGTGGTCACTCATGCTAAAAAGTGAAAAATCTGCCAATTTAGGGCATAAAAAGACACAAAACCACCTTTTCCATCAAGAAGATGATGATTGCAGCCACTTGGCTGTGAAAAGTGTGCTTTTTGAGCTTTTTACGCTCTGAAAACGCTTATTTCACCATATGCAGTCACATACCGGGACCAAATCACAGTGGTCACTCATGCTAAAAAGTGAAAAATCTGCCAATTTAGGGCATAAAAAGACACAAAACCTCCTTTTCCATCAAGAAGATGATGATTGCAGCCACTTGGCTGTGAAAAGTGTGCTTTTTGAGCTTTTTACGCTCTGAAAACGCTTATTTCACCATATGCAGTCACATACCGGGACCAAATCACAGTGGTCACTCATGCTAAAAAGTGAAAAATCTGGCAAAACAGGGCATAAAAAGACACAAAACCACCTTTTCCATCAAGAAGATGATGATTGCAGCCACTTGGCTGTGAAAAGTGTGCTTTGTGAGCTTTTTACGCTCTGAAAACGCTTATTTCACCATATGCAGTCACATACCGGGACCAAATCAGAGTGGTCACTCATGCTAAAAAGTGAAAAATCTGCCAATTTAGGGCATAAAAAGACACAAAACCACCTTTTCCATCAAGAAGATGATGATTGCAGCCACTTGGCTGTGAAAAGTGTGCTTTTTGAGCTTTTTACGCTCTGAAAACGCTTATTTCACCATATGCAGTCACATACCGGGACCAAATCACAGTGGTCACTCATGCTAAAAAGTGAAAAATCTGCCAATTTAGGGCATAAAAAGACACAAAACCTCCTTTTCCATCAAGAAGATGATGATTGCAGCCACTTGGCTGTGAAAAGTGTGCTTTTTGAGCTTTTTACGCTCTGAAAACGCTTATTTCACCATATGCAGTCACATACCGGGACCAAATCACAGTGGTCACTCATGCTAAAAAGTGAAAAATCTGGCAAAACAGGGCATAAAAAGACACAAAACCACCTTTTCCATCAAGAAGATGATGATTGCAGCCACTTGGCTGTGAAAAGTGTGCTTTTTGAGCTTTTTACGCTCTGAAAACGCTTATTTCACCATATGCAGTCACATACCGGGACCAAATCAGAGTGTTCACTCGTGCTAAAAAGTGAAAAATCTGCCAATTTAGGGCATAAAAAGACACAAAACCACCTTTTCCATCAAGAAGATGATGATTGCAGCCACTTGGCTGTGAAAAGTGTGCTTTTTGAGCTTTTTACGCTCTGAAAACGCTTATTTCACCATATGCAGTCACATACCGGGACCAAATCACAGTGGTCACTCATGCTAAAAAGTGAAAAATCTGCCAATTTAGGGCATAAAAAGACACAAAACCACCTTTTCCATCAAGAAGATGATGATTGCAGCCACTTGGCTGTGAAAAGTGTGCTTTTTGAGCTTTTTACGCTCTGAAAACGCTTATTTCACCATATGCAGTCACATACCGGGACCAAATCACAGTGGTCACTCATGCTAAAAAGTGAAAAATCTGCCAATTTAGGGCATAAAAAGACACAAAACCACCTTTTCCATCAAGAAGATGATGATTGCAGCCACTTGGCTGTGAAAAGTGTGCTTTTTGAGCTTTTTACGCTCTGAAAACGCTTATTTCACCATATGCAGTCACATACCGGGACCAAATCAGAGTGGTCACTGATGCTAAAAAGTGAAAAATCTGCCAATTTAGGGCATAAAAAGACACAAAACCACCTTTTCCATCAAGAAGATGATGATTGCAGCCACTTGGCTGTGAAAAGTGTGCTTTTTGAGCTTTTTACGCTCTGAAAACGCTTATTTCACCATATGCAGTCACATACCGGGACCAAATCAGAGTGGTCACTCATACTAAAAAGTGAAAAATCTGCTAATTTAGGGCATAAAAAGACACAAAACCACCTTTTCCATCAAGAAGATGATGATTGCAGCCACTTGGCTGTGAAAAGTGTGCTTTTTGAGCTTTTTACGCTCTGAAAACGCTTATTTCACCATATGCAGTCACATACCGGGACCAAATCACAGTGGTCACTCATGCTAAAAAGTGAAAAATCTGATAAAACAGGGCATAAAAAGACACAAAACCACCTTTTCCATCAAGAAGATGATGATTGCAGCCACTTGGCTGTGAAAAGTGTGCTTTTTGAGCTTTTTACGCTCTGAAAACGCTTATTTCACCATATGCAGTCACATACCGGGACCAAATCAGAGTGGTCACTCATGCTAAAAAGTGAAAAATCTGCCAATTTAGGGCATAAAAAGACACAAAACCACCTTTTCCATTAAGAAGATGATGATTGCAGCCACTTGGCTGTGAAAAGTGTGCTTTTTGAGCTTTTTACGCTCTGAAAACGCTTATTTCACCATATGCAGTCACATACCGGGACCAAATCAGAGTGTTCACTCGTGCTAAAAAGTGAAAAATCTGCCAATTTAGGGCATAAAAAGACACAAAACCACCTTTTCCATCAAGAAGATGATGATTGCAGCCACTTGGCTGTGAAAAGTGTGCTTTTTGAGCTTTTTACGCTCTGAAAACGCTTATTTCACCATATGCAGTCACATACCGGGACCAAATCAGAGTGGTCACTCATGCTAAAAAGTGAAAAATCTGCCAATTTAGGGCATAAAAAGACACAAAACCACCTTTTCCATCAAGAAGATGATGATTGCAGCCACTTGGCTGTGAAAAGTGTGCTTTTTGAGCTTTTTACGCTCTGAAAACGCTTATTTCACCATATGCAGTCACATACCGGGACCAAATCACAGTGGTCACTCATGCTAAAAAGTGAAAAATCTGCCAATTTAGGCCATAAAAAGACACAAAACCACCTTTTCCATCAAGAAGATGATGATTGCAGCCACTTGGCTGTGAAAAGTGTGCTTTTTGAGCTTTTTACGCTCTGAAAACGCTTATTTCACCATATGCAGTCACATACCGGGACCAAATCACAGTGGTCACTCATGCTAAAAAGTGAAAAATCTGGCAAAACAGGGCATAAAAAGACACAAAACCACCTTTTCCATCAAGAAGATGATGATTGCAGCCACTTGGCTGTGAAAAGTGTGCTTTTTGAGCTTTTTACGCTCTGAAAACGCTTATTTCACCATATGCAGTCACATACCGGGACCAAATCACAGTGGTCACTGATGCTAAAAAGTGAAAAATCTGGCAAAACAGGGCATAAAAAGACACAAAACCACCTTTTCCATCAAGAAGATGATGATTGCAGCCACTTGGCTGTGAAAAGTGTGCTTTTTGAGCTTTTTACGCTCTGAAAACGCTTATTTCACCATATGCAGTCACATACCGGGACCAAATCAGAGTGGTCACTCATGCTAAAAAGTGAAAAATCTGCCAATTTAGGGCATAAAAAGACACAAAACCACCTTTTCCATCAAGAAGATGATGATTGCAGCCACTTGGCTGTGAAAAGTGTGCTTTTTGAGCTTTTTACGCTCTGAAAACGCTTATTTCACCATATGCAGTCACATACCGGGACCAAATCAGAGTGTTCACTCGTGCTAAAAAGTGAAAAATCTGCCAATTTAGGGCATAAAAAGACACAAAACCACCTTTTCCATCAAGAAGATGATGATTGCAGCCACTTGGCTGTGAAAAGTGTGCTTTTTGAGCTTTTTACGCTCTGAAAACGCTTATTTCACCATATGCAGTCACATACCGGGACCAAATCAGAGTGGTCACTGATGCTAAAAAGTGAAAAATCTGCCAATTTAGGGCATAAAAAGACACAAAACCACCTTTTCCATCAAGAAGATGATGATTGCAGCCACTTGGCTGTGAAAAGTGTGCTTTTTGAGCTTTTTACGCTCTGAAAACGCTTATTTCACCATATGCAGTCACATACCGGGACCAAATCACAGTGGTCACTCATGCTAAAAAGTGAAAAATCTGCCAATTTAGGGCATAAAAAGACACAAAACCACCTTTTCCATCAAGAAGATGATGATTGCAGCCACTTGGCTGTGAAAAGTGTGCTTTTTGAGCTTTTTACGCTCTGAAAACGCTTATTTCACCATATGCAGTCACATACCGGGACCAAATCACAGTGGTCACTGATGCTAAAAAGTGAAAAATCTGGCAAAACAGGGCATAAAAAGACACAAAACCACCTTTTCCATCAAGAAGATGATGATTGCAGCCACTTGGCTGTGAAAAGTGTGCTTTTTGAGCTTTTTACGCTCTGAAAACGCTTATTTCACCATATGCAGTCACATACCGGGACCAAATCACAGTGGTCACTCATGCTAAAAAGTGAAAAATCTGCCAATTTAGGGCATAAAAAGACACAAAACCACCTTTTCCATCAAGAAGATGATGATTGCAGCCACTTGGCTGTGAAAAGTGTGCTTTTTGAGCTTTTTACGCTCTGAAAACGCTTATTTCACCATATGCAGTCACATACCGGGACCAAATCACAGTGGTCACTCATGCTAAAAAGTGAAAAATCTGGCAATTTAGGGCATAAAAAGACACAAAACCACCTTTTCCATCAAGAAGATGATGATTGCAGCCACTTGGCTGTGAAAAGTGTGCTTTTTGAGCTTTTTACGGTCTGAAAACGCTTATTTCACCATATGCAGTCACATACCGGGACCAAATCAGAGTGGTCACTGATGCTAAAAAGTGAAAAATCTGGCAAACCAGGGCATAAAAAGACACAAAACCACCTTTTCCATCAAGAAGATGATGATTGCAGCCACTTGGCTGTGAAAAGTGTGCTTTTTGAGCTTTTTACGCTCTGAAAACGCTTATTTCACCATATGCAGTCACATACCGGGACCAAATCAGAGTGGTCACTCATGCTAAAAAGTGAAAAATCTGCCAATTTAGGGCATAAAAAGACACAAAACCACCTTTTCCATCAAGAAGATGATGATTGCAGCCACTTGGCTGTGAAAAGTGTGCTTTTTGAGCTTTTTACGCTCTGAAAACGCTTATTTCACCATATGCAGTCACATACCGGGACCAAATCACAGTGGTCACTGATGCTAAAAAGTGAAAAATCTGCCAATTTAGGGCATAAAAAGACACAAAACCACCTTTTCCATCAAGAAGATGATGATTGCAGCCACGTGGCTGTGAAAAGTGTGCTTTTTGAGCTTTTTACGCTCTGAAAACGCTTATTTCACCATATGCAGTCACATACCGGGACCAAATCACAGTGGTCACTCATGCTAAAAAGTGAAAAATCTGGCAAAACAGGGCATAAAAAGACACAAAACCACCTTTTCCATCAAGAAGATGATGATTGCAGCCACTTGGCTGTGAAAAGTGTGCTTTTTGAGCTTTTTACGCTCTGAAAACGCTTATTTCACCATATGCAGTCACATACCGGGACCAAATCACAGTGGTCACTCATGCTAAAAAGTGAAAAATCTGGCAAAACAGGGCATAAAAAGACACAAAACCACCTTTTCCATCAAGAAGATGATGATTGCAGCCACTTGGCTGTGAAAAGTGTGCTTTGTGAGCTTTTTACGCTCTGAAAACGCTTATTTCACCATATGCAGTCACATACCGGGACCAAATCAGAGTGGTCACTCATGCTAAAAAGTGAAAAATCTGCCAATTTAGGGCATAAAAAGACACAAAACCACCTTTTCCATCAAGAAGATGATGATTGCAGCCACTTGGCTGTGAAAAGTGTGCTTTTTGAGCTTTTTACGCTCTGAAAACGCTTATTTCACCATATGCAGTCACATACCGGGACCAAATCACAGTGGTCACTCATGCTAAAAAGTGAAAAATCTGCCAATTTAGGGCATAAAAAGACACAAAACCTCCTTTTCCATCAAGAAGATGATGATTGCAGCCACTTGGCTGTGAAAAGTGTGCTTTTTGAGCTTTTTACGCTCTGAAAACGCTTATTTCACCATATGCAGTCACATACCGGGACCAAATCACAGTGGTCACTCATGCTAAAAAGTGAAAAATCTGCCAATTTAGGGCATAAAAAGACACAAAACCACCTTTTCCATCAAGAAGATGATGATTGCAGCCACTTGGCTGTGAAAAGTGTGCTTTTTGAGCTTTTTACGCTCTGAAAACGCTTATTTCACCATATGCAGTCACATACCGGGACCAAATCACAGTGGTCACTCATGCTAAAAAGTGAAAAATCTGGCAAAACAGGGCATAAAAAGACACAAAACCACCTTTTCCATCAAGAAGATGATGATTGCAGCCACTTGGCTGTGAAAAGTGTGCTTTTTGAGCTTTTTACGCTCTGAAAACGCTTATTTCACCATATGCAGTCACATACCGGGACCAAATCACAGTGGTCACTGATGCTAAAAAGTGAAAAATCTGGCAAAACAGGGCATAAAAAGACACAAAACCACCTTTTCCATCAAGAAGATGATGATTGCAGCCACTTGGCTGTGAAAAGTGTGCTTTTTGAGCTTTTTACGCTCTGAAAACGCTTATTTCACCATATGCAGTCACATACCGGGACCAAATCACAGTGGTCACTCATGCTAAAAAGTGAAAAATCTGCCAATTTAGGGCATAAAAAGACACAAAACCACCTTTTCCATCAAGAAGATGATGATTGCAGCCACTTGGCTGTGAAAAGTGTGCTTTTTGAGCTTTTTACGCTCTGAAAACGCTTATTTCACCATATGCAGTCACATACCGGGACCAAATCACAGTGGTCACTCATGCTAAAAAGTGAAAAATCTGGCAAAACAGGGCATAAAAAGACACAAAACCACCTTTTCCATCAAGAAGATGATGATTGCAGCCACTTGGCTGTGAAAAGTGTGCTTTTTGAGCTTTTTACGCTCTGAAAACGCTTATTTCACCATATGCAGTCACATACCGGGACCAAATCAGAGTGTTCACTCGTGCTAAAAAGTGAAAAATCTGCCAATTTAGGGCATAAAAAGACACAAAACCACCTTTTCCATCAAGAAGATGATGATTGCAGCCACTTGGCTGTGAAAAGTGTGCTTTTTGAGCTTTTTACGCTCTGAAAACGCTTATTTCACCATATGCAGTCACATACCGGGACCAAATCACAGTGGTCACTCATGCTAAAAAGTGAAAAATCTGCCAATTTAGGGCATAAAAAGACACAAAACCACCTTTTCCATCAAGAAGATGATGATTGCAGCCACTTGGCTGTGAAAAGTGTGCTTTTTGAGCTTTTTACGCTCTGAAAACGCTTATTTCACCATATGCAGTCACATACCGGGACCAAATCACAGTGGTCACTCATGCTAAAAAGTGAAAAATCTGGCAAAACAGGGCATAAAAAGACACAAAACCACCTTTTCCATCAAGAAGATGATGATTGCAGCAACTTGGCTGTGAAAAGTGTGCTTTTTGAGCTTTTTACGCTCTGAAAGCGCTTATTTCACCATATGCAGTCACATACCGGGACCAAATCACAGTGGTCACTGATGCTAAAAAGTGAAAAATCTGCCAATTTAGGGCATAAAAAGACACAAAACCACCTTTTCCATCAAGAAGATGATGATTGCAGCCACTTGGCTGTGAAAAGTGTGCTTTTTGAGCTTTTTACGCTCTGAAAACGCTTATTTCACCATATGCAGTCACATACCGGGACCAAATCACAGTGGTCACTCATGCTAAAAAGTGAAAAATCTGCCAATTTAGGGCATAAAAAGACACAAAACCACCTTTTCCATCAAGAAGATGATGATTGCAGCCACTTGGCTGTGAAAAGTGTGCTTTTTGAGCTTTTTACGCTCTGAAAACGCGTATTTTAACCATATGCAGTCACATACCGGGACCAAATCACAGTGGTCACTCATGCTAAAAAGTGAAAAATCTGATAAAACAGGGCATAAAAAGACACAAAACCACCTTTTCCATCAAGAAGATGATGATTGCAGCCACTTGGCTGTGAAAAGTGTGCTTTTTGAGCTTTTTACGCTCTGAAAACGCTTATTTCACCATATGCAGTCACATACCGGGTCCAAATCACAGTGGTCACTCATGCTAAAAAGTGAAAAATCTGCCAATTTAGGGCATAAAAAGACACAAAACCACCTTTTCCATCAAGAAGATGATGATTGCAGCCACTTGGCTGTGAAAAGTGTGCTTTTTGAGCTTTTTACGCTCTGAAAACGCTTATTTCACCATATGCAGTCACATACCGGGACCAAATCACAGTGGTCACTCATGCTAAAAAGTGAAAAATCTGGCAAAACAGGGCATAAAAAGACACAAAACCACCTTTTCCATCAAGAAGATGATGATTGCAGCCACTTGGCTGTGAAAAGTGTGCTTTTTGAGCTTTTTACGCTCTGAAAACGCTTATTTCACCATATGCAGTCACATACCGGGACCAAATCACAGTGGTCACTCATGCTAAAAAGTGAAAAATCTGCCAATTTAGGGCATAAAAAGACACAAAACCACCTTTTCCATCAAGAAGATGATGATTGCAGCCACTTGGCTGTGAAAAGTGTGCTTTTTGAGCTTTTTACGCTCTGAAAACGCTTATTTCACCATATGCAGTCACATACCGGGACCAAATCACAGTGGTCACTGATGCTAAAAAGTGAAAAATCTGGCAAAACAGGGCATAAAAAGACACAAAAACACCTTTTCCATCAAGAAGATGATGATTGCAGCCACTTGGCTGTGAAAAGTGTGCTTTTTGAGCTTTTTACGCTCTGAAAACGCTTATTTCACCATATGCAGTCACATACCGGGACCAAATCACAGTGGTCACTCATGCTAAAAAGTGAAAAATCTGCCAATTTAGGGCATAAAAAGACACAAAACCACCTTTTCCATCAAGAAGATGATGATTGCAGCCACTTGGCTGTGAAAAGTGTGCTTTTTGAGCTTTTTACGCTCTGAAAACGCTTATTTCACCATATGCAGTCACATACCGGGACCAAATCAGAGTGGTCACTGATGCTAAAAAGTGAAAAATCTGCCAATTTAGGGCATAAAAAGACACAAAACCACCTTTTCCATCAAGAAGATGATGATTGCAGCCACTTGGCTGTGAAAAGTGTGCTTTTTGAGCTTTTTACGCTCTGAAAACGCTTATTTCACCATATGCAGTCACATACCGGGACCAAATCACAGTGGTCACTCATGCTAAAAAGTGAAAAATCTGGCAAAACAGGGCATAAAAAGACACAAAACCACCTTTTCCATCAAGAAGATGATGATTGCAGCCACTTGGCTGTGAAAAGTGTGCTTTGTGAGCTTTTTACGCTCTGAAAACGCTTATTTCACCATATGCAGTCACATACCGGGACCAAATCACAGTGGTCACTCATGCTAAAAAGTGAAAAATCTGGCAAAACAGGGCATAAAAAGACACAAAACCACCTTTTCCATCAAGAAGATGATGATTGCAGCCACTTGGCTGTGAAAAGTGTGCTTTTTGAGCTTTTTACGCTCTGAAAACGCTTATTTCACCATATGCAGTCACATACCGGGACCAAATCACAGTGGTCACTGATGCTAAAAAGTGAAAAATCTGGCAAAACAGGGCATAAAAAGACACAAAACCACCTTTTCCATCAAGAAGATGATGATTGCAGCCACTTGGCTGTGAAAAGTGTGCTTTTTGAGCTTTTTACGCTCTGAAAACGCTTATTTCACCATATGCAGTCACATACCGGGACCTAATCACAGTGGTCACTCATGCTAAAAAGTGAAAAATCTGCCAATTTAGGGCATAAAAAGACACAAAACCACCTTTTCCATCAAGAAGATGATGATTGCAGCCACTTGGCTGTGAAAAGTGTGCTTTTTGAGCTTTTTACGCTCTGAAAACGCTTATTTCACCATATGCAGTCACATACCGGGACCAAATCACAGTGGTCACTCATGCTAAAAAGTGAAAAACCTGATAAAACAGGGCATAAAAAGACACAAAACCACCTTTTCCATCAAGAAGATGATGATTGCAGCCACTTGGCTGTGAAAAGTGTGCTTTTTGAGCTTTTTACGCTCTGAAAACGCTTATTTCACCATATGCAGTCACATACCGGGACCAAATCACAGTGGTCACTGATGCTAAAAAGTGAAAAATCTGCCAATTTAGGGCATAAAAAGACACAAAACCACCTTTTCCATCAAGAAGATGATGATTGCAGCCACTTGGCTGTGAAAAGTGTGCTTTTTGAGCTTTTTACGCTCTGAAAACGCTTATTTCACCATATGCAGTCACATACCGGGACCAAATCACAGTGGTCACTCATGCTAAAAAGTGAAAAATCTGCCAATTTAGGGCATAAAAAGACACAAAACCACCTTTTCCATCAAGAAGATGATGATTGCAGCCACTTGGCTGTGAAAAGTGTGCTTTTTGAGCTTTTTACGCTCTGAAAACGCGTATTTTAACCATATGCAGTCACATACCGGGATCAAATCACAGTGGTCACTCATGCTAAAAAGTGAAAAATCTGATAAAACAGGGCATAAAAAGACACAAAACCACCTTTTCCATCAAGAAGATGATGATTGCAGCCACTTGGCTGTGAAAAGTGTGCTTTTTGAGCTTTTTACGCTCTGAAAACGCTTATTTCACCATATGCAGTCACATACCGGGACCAAATCACAGTGGTCACTCATGCTAAAAAGTGAAAAATCTGGCAAAACAGGGCATAAAAAGACACAAAACCACCTTTTCCATCAAGAAGATGATGATTGCAGCCACTTGGCTGTGAAAAGTGTGCTTTTTGAGCTTTTTACGCTCTGAAAACGCTTATTTCACCATATGCAGTCACATACCGGGACCAAATCACAGTGGTCACTCATGCTAAAAAGTGAAAAATCTGGCAAAACAGGGCATAAAAAGACACAAAACCACCTTTTCCATCAAGAAGATGATGATTGCAGCCACTTGGCTGTGAAAAGTGTGCTTTTTGAGCTTTTTACGCTCTGAAAACGCTTATTTCACCATATGCAGTCACATACCGGGACCAAATCACAGCGGTCACTCATGCTAAAAAGTGAAAAATCTGCCAATTTAGGGCATAAAAAGACACAAAACCACCTTTTCCATCAAGAAGATGATGATTGCAGCCACTTGGCTGTGAAAAGTGTGCTTTTTGAGCTTTTTACGCTCTGAAAACGCTTATTTCACCATATGCAGTCACATACCGGGACCAAATCACAGTGTTCACTGATGCTAAAAAGTGAAAAATCTGCCAATTTAGGGCATAAAAAGACACAAAACCACCTTTTCCATCAAGAAGATGATGATTGCAGCCACTTGGCTGTGAAAAGTGTGCTTTTTGAGCTTTTTACGCTCTGAAAACGCTTATTTCACCATATGCAGTCACATACCGGGACCAAATCACAGTGGTCACTGATGCTAAAAAGTGAAAAATCTGCCAATTTAGGGCATAAAAAGACACAAAACCACCTTTTCCATCAAGAAGATGATGATTGCAGCCACTTGGCTGTGAAAAGTGTGCTTTTTGAGCTTTTTACGCTCTGAAAACGCTTATTTCACCATATGCAGTCACATACCGGGACCAAATCACAGTGGTCACTGATGCTAAAAAGTGAAAAATCTGCCAATTTAGGGCATAAAAAGACACAAAACCACCTTTTCCATCAAGAAGATGATGATTGCAGCCACTTGGCTGTGAAAAGTGTGCTTTTTGAGCTTTTTACGCTCTGAAAACGCTTATTTCACCATATGCAGTCACATACCGGGACCAAATCACAGTGGTCACTCATGCTAAAAAGTGAAAAATCTGCCAATTTAGGGCATAAAAAGACACAAAACCACCTTTTCCATCAAGAAGATGATGATTGCAGCCACTTGGCTGTGAAAAGTGTGCTTTTTGAGCTTTTTACGCTCTGAAAACGCTTATTTCACCATATGCAGTCACATACCGGGACCAAATCACAGTGGTCACTCATGCTAAAAAGTGAAAAATCTGGCAAAACAGGGCATAAAAAGACACAAAACCACCTTTTCCATCAAGAAGATGATGATTGCAGCCACTTGGCTGTGAAAAGTGTGCTTTTTGAGCTTTTTACGCTCTGAAAACGCTTATTTCACCATATGCAGTCACATACCGGGACCAAATCACAGTGGTCACTCATGCTAAAAAGTGAAAAATCTGGCAAAACAGGGCATAAAAAGACACAAAACCACCTTCTCCATCAAGAAGATGATGATTGCAGCCACTTGGCTGTGAAAAGTGTGCTTTTTGAGCTTTTTACGCTCTGAAAACGCTTATTTCACCATATGCAGTCACATACCGGGACCAAATCACAGTGGTCACTCATGCTAAAAAGTGAAAAATCTGCCAATTTAGGGCATAAAAAGACACAAAACCACCTTTTCCATCAAGAAGATGATGATTGCAGCCACTTGGCTGTGAAAAGTGTGCTTTTTGAGCTTTTTACGCTCTGAAAACGCTTATTTCACCATATGCAGTCACATACCGGGACCAAATCACAGTGGTCACTGATGCTAAAAAGTGAAAAATCTGCCAATTTAGGGCATAAAAAGACACAAAACCACCTTTTCCATCAAGAAGATGATGATTGCAGCCACTTGGCTGTGAAAAGTGTGCTTTTTGAGCTTTTTACGCTCTGAAAACGCTTATTTCACCATATGCAGTCACATACCGGGACCAAATCACAGTGGTCACTCATGCTAAAAAGTGAAAAATCTGGCCAAACAGGGCATAAAAAGACACAAAACCACCTTTTCCATCAAGAAGATGATGATTGCAGCCACTTGGCTGTGAAAAGTGTGCTTTTTGAGCTTTTTACGCTCTGAAAACGCTTATTTCACCATATGCAGTCACATACCGGGACCAAATCACAGTGGTCACTCATGCTAAAAAGTGAAAAATCTGCCAATTTAGGGCATAAAAAGACACAAAACCACCTTTTCCATCAAGAAGATGATGATTGCAGCCACTTGGCTGTGAAAAGTGTGCTTTTTGAGCTTTTTACGCTCTGAAAACGCTTATTTCACCATATGCAGTCACATACCGGGACCAAATCACAGTGGTCACTGATGCTAAAAAGTGAAAAATCTGGCAATATAGGGCATAAAAAGACACAAAACCACCTTTTCCATCAAGAAGATGATGATTGCAGCCACTTGGCTGTGAAAAGTGTGCTTTTTGAGCTTTTTACGCTCTGAAAACGCTTATTTCACCATATGCAGTCACATACCGGGACCAAATCACAGTGGTCACTCATGCTAAAAAGTGAAAAATCTGCCAATTTAGGGCATAAAAAGACACAAAACCACCTTTTCCATCAAGAAGATGATGATTGCAGCCACTTGGCTGTGAAAAGTGTGCTTTTTGAGCTTTTTACGCTCTGAAAACGCTTATTTCACCATATGCAGTCACATACCGGGACCAAATCACAGTGGTCACTCATGCTAAAAAGTGAAAAATCTGGCAATTTAGGGCATAAAAAGACACAAAACCACCTTTTCCATCAAGAAGATGATGATTGCAGCCACTTGGCTGTGAAAAGTGTGCTTTTTGAGCTTTTTACGCTCTGAAAACGCTTATTTCACCATATGCAGTCACATACCGGGACCAAATCACAGTGGTCACTCATGCTAAAAAGTGAAAAATCTGCCAATTTAGGGCATAAAAAGACACAAAACCACCTTTTCCATCAAGAAGATGATGATTGCAGCCACTTGGCTGTGAAAAGTGTGCTTTTTGAGCTTTTTACGCTCTGAAAACGCTTATTTCACCATATGCAGTCACATACCGGGACCAAATCACAGTGGTCACTCATGCTAAAAAGTGAAAAATCTGCCAATTTAGGGCATAAAAAGACACAAAACCACCTTTTCCATCAAGAAGATGATGATTGCAGCCACTTGGCTGTGAAAAGTGTGCTTTTTGAGCTTTTTACGCTCTGAAAACGCTTATTTCACCATATGCAGTCACATACCGGGACCAAATCACAGTGGTCACTGATGCTAAAAAGTGAAAAATCTGCCAATTAGGGCATAAAAAGACACAAAACCACCTTTTCCATCAAGAAGATGATGATTGCAGCCACTTGGCTGTGAAAAGTGTGCTTTTTGAGCTTTTTACGCTCTGAAAACGCTTATTTCACCATATGCAGTCACATACCGGGACCAAATCAGAGTGGTCACTCATGCTAAAAAGTGAAAAATCTGCCAATTTAGGGCATAAAAAGACACAAAACCACCTTTTCCATCAAGAAGATGATGATTGCAGCCACTTGGCTGTGAAAAGTGTGCTTTTTGAGCTTTTTACGCTCTGAAAACGCTTATTTCACCATATGCAGTCACATACCGGGACCAAATCAGAGTGGTCACTCATGCTAAAAAGTGAAAAATCTGGCCAATTTAGGGCATAAAAAGACACAAAACCACCTTTTCCATCAAGAAGATGATGATTGCAGCCACTTGGCTGTGAAAAGTGTGCTTTTTGAGCTTTTTACGCTCTGAAAACGCTTATTTCACCATATGCAGTCACATACCGGGACCAAATCAGAGTGGTCACTCATGCTAAAAAGTGAAAAATCTGCCAATTTAGGGCATAAAAAGACACAAAACCACCTTTTCCATCAAGAAGATGATGATTGCAGCCACTTGGCTGTGAAAAGTGTGCTTTTTGAGCTTTTTACGCTCTGAAAACGCTTATTTCACCATATGCAGTCACATACCGGGACCAAATCACAGTGGTCACTCATGCTAAAAAGTGAAAAATCTGGCCAATTTAGGGCATAAAAAGACACAAAACCACCTTTTCCATCAAGAAGATGATGATTGCAGCCACTTGGCTGTGAAAAGTGTGCTTTTTGAGCTTTTTACGCTCTGAAAACGCTTATTTCACCATATGCAGTCACATACCGGGACCAAATCACAGTGGTCACTGATGCTAAAAAGTGAAAAATCTGGCAAAACAGGGCATAAAAAGACACAAAACCACCTTTTCCATCAAGAAGATGATGATTGCAGCCACTTGGCTGTGAAAAGTGTGCTTTTTGAGCTTTTTACGCTCTGAAAACGCTTATTTCACCATATGCAGTCACATACCGGGACCAAATCAGAGTGGTCACTCATGCTAAAAAGTGAAAAATCTGCCAATTTAGGGCATAAAAAGACACAAAACCACCTTTTCCATCAAGAAGATGATGATTGCAGCCACTTGGCTGTGAAAAGTGTGCTTTTTGAGCTTTTTACGCTCTGAAAACGCTTATTTCACCATATGCAGTCACATACCGGGACCAAATCACAGTGGTCACTCATGCTAAAAAGTGAAAAATCTGGCAATTTAGGGCATAAAAAAACACAAAACCACCTTTTCCATCAAGAAGATGATGATTGCAGCCACTTGGCTGTGAAAAGTGTGCTTTTTGAGCTTTTTACGCTCTGAAAACGCTTATTTCACCATATGCAGTCACATACCGGGACCAAATCACAGTGGTCACTCATGCTAAAAAGTGAAAAATCTGCCAATTTAGGGCATAAAAAGACACAAAACCACCTTTTCCATCAAGAAGATGATGATTGCAGCCACTTGGCTGTGAAATGTGTGCTTTTGAGCTTTTTACAGCTCTGAAAACGCTTATTTCACCATATGCAGTCACATACCGGGACCAAATCACAGTGGTCACTCATGCTAAAAAGTGAAAAATCTGGCCAATTTAGGGCATAAAAAGACACAAAACCACCTTTTCCATCAAGAAGATGATGATTGCAGCCACTTGGCTGTGAAATGTGTGCTTTTTGAGCTTTTTACGCTCTGAAAACGCTTATTTCACCATATGCAGTCACATACCGGGACCAAATCAGAAAAATCTGCCAATTTAGGCATAAAAAGACACAAACCACCTTTTCCCATCAAGAGATGATGATGCAGCCACTTGGCTGTGAAATGTGTGCTTTTTGAGCTTTTAACGCTCTGAAAACGCTTATTTCACCATATGCAGTCACATACCGGGACCAATCACAGTGGTCACTCATGCTAAAAAGTGAAAAATCTGGCCAATTTAGGGCATAAAAGACACAAAACCACCTTTTTCCATCAAGAAGATGATGAATGCAGCCACATGGCTGTGTAAAAGTGTGCTTTTGAGCTTTTTACCCTCTGAAAACAGCTTATTTCACCATATGCAGTCACATACCGGGTCCAATCAGAGTGTC
>NW_028146691.1:0-48692 GCF_056507025.1 Lutjanus erythropterus | reverse complement strand
GGTTTTGTGTCTTTTTATGCCCTAAATTGGCAGATTTTTCACTTTTTAGCATGAGTGACCACTGTGATTTGGTCCCGGTATGTGACTGCATATGGTGAAATAAGCGTTTTCAGAGCGTAAAAAGCTCAAAAAGCACACTTTTCACAGCCAAGTGGCTGCAATCATCATCTTCTTGATGGAAAAGGTGGTTTTGTGTCTTTTTATGCCCTGTTTTGGCAGATTTTTCACTTTTTAGCAAGAGTGACCACTGTGATTTGGTCCCGGTATGTGACTGCATATGGTGAAATAAGCGTTTTCAGAGCGTAAAAAGCTCAAAAAGCACACTTTTCACAGCCAAGTGGCTGCAATCATCATCTTCTTGATGGAAAAGGTGGTTTTGTGTCTTTTTATGCCCTGTTTTGGCAGATTTTTCACTTTTTAGCATGAGTGACCACTGTGATTTGGTCCCGGTATGTGACTGCATATGGTGAAATAAGCGTTTTCAGAGCGTAAAAAGCTCAAAAAGCACACTTTTCACAGCCAAGTGGCTGCAATCATCATCTTCTTGATGGAAAAGGTGGTTTTGTGTGTTTTTATGCCCTAAATTGGCAGATTTTTCACTTTTTAGCATGAGTGACCACTGTGATTTGGTCCCGGTATGTGACTGCATATGGTGAAATAAGCGTTTTCAGAGCGTAAAAAGCTCAAAAAGCACACTTTTCACAGCCAAGTGGCTGCAATCATCATCTTCTTGATGGAAAAGGTGGTTTTGTGTCTTTTTATGCCCTGTTTTGGCAGATTTTTCACTTTTTAGCATGAGTGACCACTGTGATTTGGTCCCGGTATGTGATTGCATATGGTGAAATAAGCGTTTTCAGAGCGTAAAAAGCTCAAAAAGCACACTTTTCACAGCCAAGTGGCTGCAATCATCATCTTCTTGATGGAAAAGGTGGTTTTGTGTGTTTTCATGCCCTGTTTTGGCAGATTTTTCACTTTTTAGCATGAGTTACCACTCTGATTTGGTCCCGGTATGTGACTGCATATGGTGAAATAAGCGTTTTCAGAGCGTAAAAAGCTCAAAAAGCACACTTTTCACAGCCAAGTGGCTGCAATCATCATCTTCTTGATGGAAAAGGTGGTTTTGTGTCTTTTTATGCCCTAAATTGGCAGATTTTTCACTTTTTAGCATGAGTGACCACTGTGATTTGGTCCCGGTATGTGACTGCATATGGTGAAATAAGCGTTTTCAGAGCGTAAAAAGCTCAAAAAGCACACTTTTCACAGCCAAGTGGCTGCAATCATCATCTTCTTGATGGAAAAGGTGGTTTTGTGTCTTTTTATGCCCTGTTTTGGCAGATTTTTCACTTTTTAGCATGAGTGACCACTGTGATTTGGTCCCGGTATGTGACTGCATATGGTGAAATAAGCGTTTTCAGAGCGTAAAAAGCTCAAAAAGCACACTTTTCACAGCCAAGTGGCTGCAATCATCATCTTCTTGATGGAAAAGGTGGTTTTGTGTCTTTTTATGCCCTGTTTTGGCAGATTTTTCACTTTTTAGCAAGAGTGACCACTGTGATTTGGTCCCGGTATGTGACTGCATATGGTGAAATAAGCGTTTTCAGAGCGTAAAAAGCTCAAAAAGCACACTTTTCACAGCCAAGTGGCTGCAATCATCATCTTCTTGATGGAAAAGGTGGTTTTGTGTCTTTTTATGCCCTGTTTTGGCAGATTTTTCACTTTTTAGCATGAGTGACCACTGTGATTTGGTCCCGGTATGTGACTGCATATGGTGAAATAAGCGTTTTCAGAGCGTAAAAAGCTCAAAAAGCACACTTTTCACAGCCAAGTGGCTGCAATCATCATCTTCTTGATGGAAAAGGTGGTTTTGTGTGTTTTTATGCCCTAAATTGGCAGATTTTTCACTTTTTAGCATGAGTGACCACTGTGATTTGGTCCCGGTATGTCACTGCATATGGTGAAATAAGCGTTTTCAGAGCGTAAAAAGCTCAAAAAGCACACTTTTCACAGCCAAGTGGCTGCAATCATCATCTTCTTGATGGAAAAGGTGGTTTTGTGTCTTTTTATGCCCTGTTTTGGCAGATTTTTTACTTTTTAGCATGAGTGACCACTGTGATTTGGTCCCGGTATGTGACTGCATATGGTGAAATAAGCGTTTTCAGAGCGTAAAAAGCTCAAAAAGCACACTTTTCACAGCCAAGTGGCTGCAATCATCATCTTCTTGATGGAAAAGGTGGTTTTGTGTCTTTTTATGCCCTAAATTGGCAGATTTTTCACTTTTTAGCATGAGTGACCACTGTGATTTGGTCCCGGTATGTGACTGCATATGGTGAAATAAGCGTTTTCAGAGCGTAAAAAGCTCAAAAAGCACACTTTTCACAGCCAAGTGGCTGCAATCATCATCTTCTTGATGGAAAAGGTGGTTTTGTGTCTTTTTATGCCCTGTTTTGGCAGATTTTTTACTTTTTAGCATGAGTGACCACTGTGATTTGGTCCCGGTATGTGACTGCATATGGTGAAATAAGCGTTTTCAGAGCGTAAAAAGCTCAAAAAGCACACTTTTCACAGCCAAGTGGCTGCAATCATCATCTTCTTGATGGAAAAGGTGGTTTTGTGTCTTTTTATGCCCTAAATTGGCAGATTTTTCACTTTTTAGCATGAGTGACCACTGTGATTTGGTCCCGGTATGTGACTGCATATGGTGAAATAAGCGTTTTCAGAGCGTAAAAAGCTCAAAAAGCACACTTTTCACAGCCAAGTGGCTGCAATCATCATCTTCTTGATGGAAAAGGTGGTTTTGTGTCTTTTTATGCCCTAAATTGGCAGATTTTTCACTTTTTAGCATGAGTGACCACTGTGATTTGGTCCCGGTATGTGACTGCATATGGTGAAATAAGCGTTTTCAGAGCGTAAAAAGCTCAAAAAGCACACTTTTCACAGCCAAGTGGCTGCAATCATCATCTTCTTGATGGAAAAGGTGGTTTTGTGTCTTTTTATGCCCTGTTTTGGCAGATTTTTTACTTTTTAGCATGAGTGACCACTGTGATTTGGTCCCGGTATGTGACTGCATATGGTGAAATAAGCGTTTTCAGAGCGTAAAAAGCTCAAAAAGCACACTTTTCACAGCCAAGTGGCTGCAATCATCATCTTCTTGATGGAAAAGGTGGTTTTGTGTGTTTTTATGCCCTGTTTTGGCAGATTTTTCACTTTTTAGCATGAGTGACCACTGTGATTTGGTCCCGGTATGTGACTGCATATGGTGAAATAAGCGTTTTCAGAGCGTAAAAAGCTCAAAAAGCACACTTTTCACAGCCAAGTGGCTGCAATCATCATCTTCTTGATGGAAAAGGTGGTTTTGTGTGTTTTTATGCCCTGTTTTGGCAGATTTTTCACTTTTTAGCATGAGTGACCACTGTGATTTGGTCCCGGTATGTGACTGCATATGGTGAAATAAGCGTTTTCAGAGCGTAAAAAGCTCAAAAAGCACACTTTTCACAGCCAAGTGGCTGCAATCATCATCTTCTTGATGTAAAAGGTGGTAAGGTGTCTTTTTATGCCCTGTTTTGGCAGATTTTTCACTTTTTAGCATGAGTGACCACTGTGATTTGGTCCCGGTATGTGACTGCATATGGTGAAATAAGCGTTTTCAGAGCGTAAAAAGCTCAAAAAGCACACTTTTCACAGCCAAGTGGCTGCAATCATCATCTTCTTGATGGAAAAGGTGGTTTTGTGTGTTTTTATGCCCTGTTTTGGCAGATTTTTCACTTTTTAGCATGAGTGACCACTGTGATTTGGTCCCGGTATGTGACTGCATATGGTGAAATAAGCGTTTTCAGAGCGTAAAAAGCTCAAAAAGCACACTTTTCACAGCCAAGTGGCTGCAATCATCATCTTCTTGATGGAAAAGGTGGTTTTGTGTGTTTTTATGCCCTGTTTTGGCAGATTTTTCACTTTTTAGCATGAGTGACCACTGTGATTTGGTCCCGGTATGTGACTGCATATGGTGAAATAAGCGTTTTCAGAGCGTAAAAAGCTCAAAAAGCACACTTTTCACAGCCAAGTGGCTGCAATCATCATCTTCTTGATGGAAAAGGTGGTTTTGTGTGTTTTTATGCCCTGTTTTGGCAGATTTTTCACTTTTTAGCATCAGTGACCACTGTGATTTGGTCCCGGTATGTGACTGCATATGGTGAAATAAGCGTTTTCAGAGCGTAAAAAGCTCAAAAAGCACACTTTTCACAGCCAAGTGGCTGCAATCATCATCTTCTTGATGGAAAAGGTGGTAAGGTGTCTTTTTATGCCCTGTTTTGGCAGATTTTTCACTTTTTAGCATGAGTGACCACTGTGATTTGGTCCCGGTATGTGACTGCATATGGTGAAATAAGCGTTTTCAGAGCGTAAAAAGCTCAAAAAGCACACTTTTCACAGCCAAGTGGCTGCAATCATCATCTTCTTGATGGAAAAGGTGGTTTTGTGTGTTTTTATGCCCTGTTTTGGCAGATTTTTCACTTTTTAGCATGAGTGACCACTGTGATTTGGTCCCGGTATGTGACTGCATATGGTGAAATAAGCGTTTTCAGAGCGTAAAAAGCTCAAAAAGCACACTTTTCACAGCCAAGTGGCTGCAATCATCATCTTCTTGATGGAAAAGGTGGTTTTGTGTGTTTTTATGCCCTGTTTTGGCAGATTTTTCACTTTTTAGCATGAGTGACCACTGTGATTTGGTCCCGGTATGTGACTGCATATGGTGAAATAAGCGTTTTCAGAGCGTAAAAAGCTCAAAAAGCACACTTTTCACAGCCAAGTGGCTGCAATCATCATCTTCTTAATGGAAAAGGTGGTTTTGTGTCTTTTTATGCCCTAAATTGGCAGATTTTTCACTTTTTAGCATCAGTGACCACTGTGATTTGGTCCCGGTATGTGACTGCATATGGTGAAATAAGCGTTTTCAGAGCGTAAAAAGCTCAAAAAGCACACTTTTCACAGCCAAGTGGCTGCAATCATCATCTTCTTGATGGAAAAGGTGGTAAGGTGTCTTTTTATGCCCTGTTTGGGCAGATTTTTCTCTTTTTAGCATCAGTGACCACTGTGATTTGGTCCCGGTATGTGACTGCATATGGTGAAATAAGCGTTTTCAGAGCGTAAAAAGCTCAAAAAGCACAGTTTTCACAGCCAAGTGGCTGCAATCATCATCTTCTTGATGGAAAAGGTGGTTTTGTGTCTTTTTATGCCCTAAATTGGCAGATTTTTCACTTTTTAGCATGAGTGACCACTGTGATTTGGTCCCGGTATGTCACTGCATATGGTGAAATAAGCGTTTTCAGAGCGTAAAAAGCTCAAAAAGCACACTTTTCACAGCCAAGTGGCTGCAATCATCATCTTCTTGATGGAAAAGGTGGTTTTGTGTCTTTTTATGCCCTGTTTTGGCAGATTTTTTACTTTTTAGCATGAGTGACCACTGTGATTTGGTCCCGGTATGTGACTGCATATGGTGAAATAAGCGTTTTCAGAGCGTAAAAAGCTCAAAAAGCACACTTTTCACAGCCAAGTGGCTGCAATCATCATCTTCTTGATGGAAAAGGTGGTTTTGTGTCTTTTTATGCCCTAAATTGGCAGATTTTTCACTTTTTAGCATGAGTGACCACTGTGATTTGGTCCCGGTATGTGACTGCATATGGTGAAATAAGCGTTTTCAGAGCGTAAAAAGCTCAAAAAGCACACTTTTCACAGCCAAGTGGCTGCAATCATCATCTTCTTGATGGAAAAGGTGGTTTTGTGTCTTTTTATGCCCTGTTTTGGCAGATTTTTTACTTTTTAGCATGAGTGACCACTGTGATTTGGTCCCGGTATGTGACTGCATATGGTGAAATAAGCGTTTTCAGAGCGTAAAAAGCTCAAAAAGCACACTTTTCACAGCCAAGTGGCTGCAATCATCATCTTCTTGATGGAAAAGGTGGTTTTGTGTCTTTTTATGCCCTAAATTGGCAGATTTTTCACTTTTTAGCATGAGTGACCACTGTGATTTGGTCCCGGTATGTGACTGCATATGGTGAAATAAGCGTTTTCAGAGCGTAAAAAGCTCAAAAAGCACACTTTTCACAGCCAAGTGGCTGCAATCATCATCTTCTTGATGGAAAAGGTGGTTTTGTGTCTTTTTATGCCCTAAATTGGCAGATTTTTCACTTTTTAGCATGAGTGACCACTGTGATTTGGTCCCGGTATGTGACTGCATATGGTGAAATAAGCGTTTTCAGAGCGTAAAAAGCTCAAAAAGCACACTTTTCACAGCCAAGTGGCTGCAATCATCATCTTCTTGATGGAAAAGGTGGTTTTGTGTCTTTTTATGCCCTGTTTTGGCAGATTTTTTACTTTTTAGCATGAGTGACCACTGTGATTTGGTCCCGGTATGTGACTGCATATGGTGAAATAAGCGTTTTCAGAGCGTAAAAAGCTCAAAAAGCACACTTTTCACAGCCAAGTGGCTGCAATCATCATCTTCTTGATGGAAAAGGTGGTTTTGTGTGTTTTTATGCCCTGTTTTGGCAGATTTTTCACTTTTTAGCATGAGTGACCACTGTGATTTGGTCCCGGTATGTGACTGCATATGGTGAAATAAGCGTTTTCAGAGCGTAAAAAGCTCAAAAAGCACACTTTTCACAGCCAAGTGGCTGCAATCATCATCTTCTTGATGGAAAAGGTGGTTTTGTGTGTTTTTATGCCCTGTTTTGGCAGATTTTTCACTTTTTAGCATGAGTGACCACTGTGATTTGGTCCCGGTATGTGACTGCATATGGTGAAATAAGCGTTTTCAGAGCGTAAAAAGCTCAAAAAGCACACTTTTCACAGCCAAGTGGCTGCAATCATCATCTTCTTGATGTAAAAGGTGGTAAGGTGTCTTTTTATGCCCTGTTTTGGCAGATTTTTCACTTTTTAGCATGAGTGACCACTGTGATTTGGTCCCGGTATGTGACTGCATATGGTGAAATAAGCGTTTTCAGAGCGTAAAAAGCTCAAAAAGCACACTTTTCACAGCCAAGTGGCTGCAATCATCATCTTCTTGATGGAAAAGGTGGTTTTGTGTGTTTTTATGCCCTGTTTTGGCAGATTTTTCACTTTTTAGCATGAGTGACCACTGTGATTTGGTCCCGGTATGTGACTGCATATGGTGAAATAAGCGTTTTCAGAGCGTAAAAAGCTCAAAAAGCACACTTTTCACAGCCAAGTGGCTGCAATCATCATCTTCTTGATGGAAAAGGTGGTTTTGTGTGTTTTTATGCCCTGTTTTGGCAGATTTTTCACTTTTTAGCATGAGTGACCACTGTGATTTGGTCCCGGTATGTGACTGCATATGGTGAAATAAGCGTTTTCAGAGCGTAAAAAGCTCAAAAAGCACACTTTTCACAGCCAAGTGGCTGCAATCATCATCTTCTTGATGGAAAAGGTGGTTTTGTGTGTTTTTATGCCCTGTTTTGGCAGATTTTTCACTTTTTAGCATCAGTGACCACTGTGATTTGGTCCCGGTATGTGACTGCATATGGTGAAATAAGCGTTTTCAGAGCGTAAAAAGCTCAAAAAGCACACTTTTCACAGCCAAGTGGCTGCAATCATCATCTTCTTGATGGAAAAGGTGGTAAGGTGTCTTTTTATGCCCTGTTTTGGCAGATTTTTCACTTTTTAGCATGAGTGACCACTGTGATTTGGTCCCGGTATGTGACTGCATATGGTGAAATAAGCGTTTTCAGAGCGTAAAAAGCTCAAAAAGCACACTTTTCACAGCCAAGTGGCTGCAATCATCATCTTCTTGATGGAAAAGGTGGTTTTGTGTGTTTTTATGCCCTGTTTTGGCAGATTTTTCACTTTTTAGCATGAGTGACCACTGTGATTTGGTCCCGGTATGTGACTGCATATGGTGAAATAAGCGTTTTCAGAGCGTAAAAAGCTCAAAAAGCACACTTTTCACAGCCAAGTGGCTGCAATCATCATCTTCTTGATGGAAAAGGTGGTTTTGTGTGTTTTTATGCCCTGTTTTGGCAGATTTTTCACTTTTTAGCATGAGTGACCACTGTGATTTGGTCCCGGTATGTGACTGCATATGGTGAAATAAGCGTTTTCAGAGCGTAAAAAGCTCAAAAAGCACACTTTTCACAGCCAAGTGGCTGCAATCATCATCTTCTTAATGGAAAAGGTGGTTTTGTGTCTTTTTATGCCCTAAATTGGCAGATTTTTCACTTTTTAGCATCAGTGACCACTGTGATTTGGTCCCGGTATGTGACTGCATATGGTGAAATAAGCGTTTTCAGAGCGTAAAAAGCTCAAAAAGCACACTTTTCACAGCCAAGTGGCTGCAATCATCATCTTCTTGATGGAAAAGGTGGTAAGGTGTCTTTTTATGCCCTGTTTGGGCAGATTTTTCTCTTTTTAGCATCAGTGACCACTGTGATTTGGTCCCGGTATGTGACTGCATATGGTGAAATAAGCGTTTTCAGAGCGTAAAAAGCTCAAAAAGCACAGTTTTCACAGCCAAGTGGCTGCAATCATCATCTTCTTGATGGAAAAGGTGGTTTTGTGTCTTTTTATGCCCTGTTTGGGCAGATTTTTCACTTTTTAGCATGAGTGACCACTGTGATTTGGTCCCGGTATGTGACTGCATATGGTGAAATAAGCGTTTTCAGAGCGTAAAAAGCTCAAAAAGCACACTTTTCACAGCCAAGTGGCTGCAATCATCATCTTCTTGATGGAAAAGGTGGTTTTGTGTGTTTTTATGCCCTAAATTGGCAGATTTTTCACTTTTTAGCATCAGTGACCACTGTGATTTGGTCCCGGTATGTGACTGCATATGGTGAAATAAGCGTTTTCAGAGCGTAAAAAGCTCAAAAAGCACACTTTTCACAGCCAAGTGGCTGCAATCATCATCTTCTTGATGGAAAAGGTGGTTTTGTGTCTTTTTATGCCCTAAATTGGCAGATTTTTCACTTTTTTGCATCAGTGACCACTGTGATTTGGTCCCGGTATGTGACTGCATATGGTGAAATAAGCGTTTTCAGAGCGTAAAAAGCTCAAAAAGCACACTTTTCACAGCCAAGTGGCTGCAATCATCATCTTCTTGATGGAAAAGGTGGTTTTGTGTGTTTTTATGCCCTAAATTGGCAGATTTTTCACTTTTTAGCATGAGTGACCTCTCTGATTTGGTCCCGGTATGTGACTGCATATGGTGAAATAAGCGTTTTCAGAGCGTAAAAAGCTCAAAAAGCACACTTTTCACAGCCAAGTGGCTGCAATCATCATCTTCTTGATGGAAAAGGTGGTTTTGTGTCTTTTTATGCCCTAAATTGGCAGATTTTTCACTTTTTTGCATCAGTGACCACTGTGATTTGGTCCCGGTATGTGACTGCATATGGTGAAATAAGCGTTTTCAGAGCGTAAAAAGCTCAAAAAGCACACTTTTCACAGCCAAGTGGCTGCAATCATCATCTTCTTGATGGAAAAGGTGGTTTTGTGTGTTTTTATGCCCTAAATTGGCAGATTTTTCACTTTTTAGCATGAGTGACCTCTCTGATTTGGTCCCGGTATGTGACTGCATATGGTGAAATAAGCGTTTTCAGAGCGTAAAAAGCTCAAAAAGCACACTTTTCACAGCCAAGTGGCTGCAATCATCATCTTCTTGATGGAAAAGGTGGTTTTGTGTCTTTTTATGCCCTGTTTGGGCAGATTTTTCACTTTTTTGCATCAGTGACCACTGTGATTTGGTCCCGGTATGTGACTGCATATGGTGAAATAAGCGTTTTCAGAGCGTAAAAAGCTCAAAAAGCACACTTTTCACAGCCAAGTGGCTGCAATCATCATCTTCTTGATGGAAAAGGTGGTTTTGTGTCTTTTTATGCCCTGTTTGGGAAAATTTTTCACTTTTTAGCATCAGTGACCACTGTGATTTGGTCCCGGTATGTGACTGCATATGGTGAAATAAGCGTTTTCAGAGCGTAAAAAGCTCAAAAAGCACACTTTTCACAGCCAAGTGGCTGCAATCATCATCTTCTTGATGGAAAAGGTGGTTTTGTGTCTTTTTATGCCCTGTTTGGGCAGATTTTTCACTTTTTAGCATGAGTGACCACTCTGATTTGGTCCCGGTATGTGACTGCATATGGTGAAATAAGCGTTTTCAGAGCGTAAAAAGCTGAAAAAGCACACTTTTCACAGCCAAGTGGCTGCAATCATCATCTTCTTAATGGAAAAGGTGGTTTTGTGTCTTTTTATGCCCTAAATTGGCAGATTTTTCACTTTTTTGCATCAGTGACCACTGTGATTTGGTCCCGGTATGTGACTGCATATGGTGAAATAAGCGTTTTCAGAGCGTAAAAAGCTCAAAAAGCACACTTTTCACAGCCAAGTGGCTGCAATCATCATCTTCTTGATGGAAAAGGTGGTTTTGTGTCTTTTTATGCCCTGTTTGGGCAGATTTTTCACTTTTTAGCATGAGTGACCACCCTGATTTGGTCCTGGTATGTGACTGCATATGGTGAAATAAGCGTTTTCAGAGCGTAAAAAGCTCAAAAAGCACACTTTTCACAGCCAAGTGGCTGCAATCATCATCTTCTTGATGGAAAAGGTGGTTTTGTGTCTTTTTATGCCCTAAATTGGCAGATTTTTCACTTTTTAGCATGAGTGACCACTGTGATTTGGTCCCGGTATGTGACTGCATATGGTGAAATAAGCGTTTTCAGAGCGTAAAAAGCTCAAAAAGCACACTTTTCACAGCCAAGTGGCTGCAATCATCATCTTCTTGATGGAAAAGGTGGTTTTGTGTCTTTTTATGCCCTGTTTTGGCAGATTTTTCACTTTTTAGCAAGAGTGACCACTGTGATTTGGTCCCGGTATGTGACTGCATATGGTGAAATAAGCGTTTTCAGAGCGTAAAAAGCTCAAAAAGCACACTTTTCACAGCCAAGTGGCTGCAATCATCATCTTCTTGATGGAAAAGGTGGTTTTGTGTCTTTTTATGCCCTGTTTTGGCAGATTTTTCACTTTTTAGCATGAGTGACCACTGTGATTTGGTCCCGGTATGTGACTGCATATGGTGAAATAAGCGTTTTCAGAGCGTAAAAAGCTCAAAAAGCACACTTTTCACAGCCAAGTGGCTGCAATCATCATCTTCTTGATGGAAAAGGTGGTTTTGTGTGTTTTTATGCCCTAAATTGGCAGATTTTTCACTTTTTAGCATGAGTGACCACTGTGATTTGGTCCCGGTATGTGACTGCATATGGTGAAATAAGCGTTTTCAGAGCGTAAAAAGCTCAAAAAGCACACTTTTCACAGCCAAGTGGCTGCAATCATCATCTTCTTGATGGAAAAGGTGGTTTTGTGTCTTTTTATGCCCTGTTTTGGCAGATTTTTCACTTTTTAGCATGAGTGACCACTGTGATTTGGTCCCGGTATGTGATTGCATATGGTGAAATAAGCGTTTTCAGAGCGTAAAAAGCTCAAAAAGCACACTTTTCACAGCCAAGTGGCTGCAATCATCATCTTCTTGATGGAAAAGGTGGTTTTGTGTGTTTTCATGCCCTGTTTTGGCAGATTTTTCACTTTTTAGCATGAGTTACCACTCTGATTTGGTCCCGGTATGTGACTGCATATGGTGAAATAAGCGTTTTCAGAGCGTAAAAAGCTCAAAAAGCACACTTTTCACAGCCAAGTGGCTGCAATCATCATCTTCTTGATGGAAAAGGTGGTTTTGTGTCTTTTTATGCCCTAAATTGGCAGATTTTTCACTTTTTAGCATGAGTGACCACTGTGATTTGGTCCCGGTATGTGACTGCATATGGTGAAATAAGCGTTTTCAGAGCGTAAAAAGCTCAAAAAGCACACTTTTCACAGCCAAGTGGCTGCAATCATCATCTTCTTGATGGAAAAGGTGGTTTTGTGTCTTTTTATGCCCTGTTTTGGCAGATTTTTTACTTTTTAGCATGAGTGACCACTGTGATTTGGTCCCGGTATGTGACTGCATATGGTGAAATAAGCGTTTTCAGAGCGTAAAAAGCTCAAAAAGCACACTTTTCACAGCCAAGTGGCTGCAATCATCATCTTCTTGATGGAAAAGGTGGTTTTGTGTCTTTTTATGCCCTGTTTTGGCAGATTTTTCACTTTTTAGCATGAGTGACCACTGTGATTTGGTCCCGGTATGTGACTGCATATGGTGAAATAAGCGTTTTCAGAGCGTAAAAAGCTCAAAAAGCACACTTTTCACAGCCAAGTGGCTGCAATCATCATCTTCTTGATGGAAAAGGTGGTTTTGTGTGTTTTTATGCCCTGTTTTGGCAGATTTTTCACTTTTTAGCATGAGTGACCACTGTGATTTGGTCCCGGTATGTGACTGCATATGGTGAAATAAGCGTTTTCAGAGCGTAAAAAGCTCAAAAAGCACACTTTTCACAGCCAAGTGGCTGCAATCATCATCTTCTTGATGTAAAAGGTGGTAAGGTGTCTTTTTATGCCCTGTTTTGGCAGATTTTTCACTTTTTAGCATGAGTGACCACTGTGATTTGGTCCCGGTATGTGACTGCATATGGTGAAATAAGCGTTTTCAGAGCGTAAAAAGCTCAAAAAGCACACTTTTCACAGCCAAGTGGCTGCAATCATCATCTTCTTGATGGAAAAGGTGGTTTTGTGTGTTTTTATGCCCTGTTTTGGCAGATTTTTCACTTTTTAGCATGAGTGACCACTGTGATTTGGTCCCGGTATGTGACTGCATATGGTGAAATAAGCGTTTTCAGAGCGTAAAAAGCTCAAAAAGCACACTTTTCACAGCCAAGTGGCTGCAATCATCATCTTCTTGATGGAAAAGGTGGTTTTGTGTGTTTTTATGCCCTGTTTTGGCAGATTTTTCACTTTTTAGCATGAGTGACCACTGTGATTTGGTCCCGGTATGTGACTGCATATGGTGAAATAAGCGTTTTCAGAGCGTAAAAAGCTCAAAAAGCACACTTTTCACAGCCAAGTGGCTGCAATCATCATCTTCTTGATGGAAAAGGTGGTTTTGTGTCTTTTTATGCCCTGTTTTGGCAGATTTTTCACTTTTTAGCAAGAGTGACCACTGTGATTTGGTCCCGGTATGCGACTGCATATGGTGAAATAAGCGTTTTCAGAGCGTAAAAAGCTCAAAAAGCACACTTTTCACAGCCAAGTGGCTGCAATCATCATCTTCTTGATGGAAAAGGTGGTTTTGTGTCTTTTTATGCCCTGTTTTGGCAGATTTTTTACTTTTTAGCATGAGTGACCACTGTGATTTGGTCCCGGTATGTGACTGCATATGGTGAAATAAGCGTTTTCAGAGCGTAAAAAGCTCAAAAAGCACACTTTTCACAGCCAAGTGGCTGCAATCATCATCTTCTTGATGGAAAAGGTGGTTTTGTGTCTTTTTATGCCCTAAATTGGCAGATTTTTCACTTTTTAGCATGAGTGACCACTGTGATTTGGTCCCGGTATGTCACTGCATATGGTGAAATAAGCGTTTTCAGAGCGTAAAAAGCTCAAAAAGCACACTTTTCACAGCCAAGTGGCTGCAATCATCATCTTCTTGATGGAAAAGGTGGTTTTGTGTCTTTTTATGCCCTGTTTTGGCAGATTTTTTACTTTTTAGCATGAGTGACCACTGTGATTTGGTCCCGGTATGTGACTGCATATGGTGAAATAAGCGTTTTCAGAGCGTAAAAAGCTCAAAAAGCACACTTTTCACAGCCAAGTGGCTGCAATCATCATCTTCTTGATGGAAAAGGTGGTTTTGTGTCTTTTTATGCCCTAAATTGGCAGATTTTTCACTTTTTAGCATGAGTGACCACTGTGATTTGGTCCCGGTATGTGACTGCATATGGTGAAATAAGCGTTTTCAGAGCGTAAAAAGCTCAAAAAGCACACTTTTCACAGCCAAGTGGCTGCAATCATCATCTTCTTGATGGAAAAGGTGGTTTTGTGTGTTTTTATGCCCTAAATTGGCAGATTTTTCACTTTTTAGCATGAGTGACCACTGTGATTTGGTCCCGGTATGTGACTGCATATGGTGAAATAAGCGTTTTCAGAGCGTAAAAAGCTCAAAAAGCACACTTTTCACAGCCAAGTGGCTGCAATCATCATCTTCTTGATGGAAAAGGTGGTTTTGTGTGTTTTTATGCCCTGTTTTGGCAGATTTTTCACTTTTTAGCATGAGTGACCACTGTGATTTGGTCCCGGTATGTGACTGCATATGGTGAAATAAGCGTTTTCAGAGCGTAAAAAGCTCAAAAAGCACACTTTTCACAGCCAAGTGGCTGCAATCATCATCTTCTTGATGGAAAAGGTGGTTTTGTGTGTTTTTATGCCCTGTTTTGGCAGATTTTTCACTTTTTAGCATGAGTGACCACTGTGATTTGGTCCCGGTATGTGACTGCATATGGTGAAATAAGCGTTTTCAGAGCGTAAAAAGCTCAAAAAGCACACTTTTCACAGCCAAGTGGCTGCAATCATCATCTTCTTGATGGAAAAGGTGGTTTTGTGTGTTTTTATGCCCTGTTTTGGCAGATTTTTCACTTTTTAGCATGAGTGACCACTGTGATTTGGTCCCGGTATGTGACTGCATATGGTGAAATAAGCGTTTTCAGAGCGTAAAAAGCTCAAAAAGCACACTTTTCACAGCCAAGTGGCTGCAATCATCATCTTCTTGATGGAAAAGGTGGTTTTGTGTCTTTTTATGCCCTGTTTTGGCAGATTTTTCACTTTTTAGCAAGAGTGACCACTGTGATTTGGTCCCGGTATGTGACTGCATATGGTGAAATAAGCGTTTTCAGAGCGTAAAAAGCTCAAAAAGCACACTTTTCACAGCCAAGTGGCTGCAATCATCATCTTCTTGATGGAAAAGGTGGTTTTGTGTCTTTTTATGCCCTGTTTTGGCAGATTTTTTACTTTTTAGCATGAGTGACCACTGTGATTTGGTCCCGGTATGTGACTGCATATGGTGAAATAAGCGTTTTCAGAGCGTAAAAAGCTCAAAAAGCACACTTTTCACAGCCAAGTGGCTGCAATCATCATCTTCTTGATGGAAAAGGTGGTTTTGTGTCTTTTTATGCCCTGTTTTGCCAGATTTTTCACTTTTTACCATCAGTGACCACTGTGATTTGGTCCCGGTATGTGACTGCATATGGTGAAATAAGCGTTTTCAGAGCGTAAAAAGCTCAAAAAGCACACTTTTCACAGCCAAGTGGCTGCAATCATCATCTTCTTGATGGAAAAGGTGGTTTTGTGTGTTTTTATGCCCTAAATTGGCAGATTTTTCACTTTTTAGCATCAGTGACCACTCTGATTTGGTCCCGGTATGTGACTGCATATGGTGAAATAAGCGTTTTCAGAGCGTAAAAAGCTCAAAAAGCACACTTTTCACAGCCAAGTGGCTGCAATCATCATCTTCTTGATGGAAAAGGTGGTTTTGTGTCTTTTTATGCCCTGTTTTGCCAGATTTTTCACTTTTTACCATCAGTGACCACTGTGATTTGGTCCCGGTATGTGACTGCATATGGTGAAATAAGCGTTTTCAGAGCGTAAAAAGCTCAAAAAGCACACTTTTCACAGCCAAGTGGCTGCAATCATCATCTTCTTGATGGAAAAGGTGGTTTTGTGTGTTTTTATGCCCTAAATTGGCAGATTTTTCACTTTTTAGCATCAGTGACCACTCTGATTTGGTCCCGGTATGTGACTGCATATGGTGAAATAAGCGTTTTAAGAGCGTAAAAAGCTCAAAAAGCACACTTTTCAGTGCCAAGTGGCTGCAATCATCATCTTCTTGATGGAAAAGGTGGTTTTGTGTCTTTTTATGCCCTGTTTTGCCAGATTTTTCACTTTTTACCATCAGTGACCACTGTGATTTGGTCCCGGTATGTGACTGCATATGGTGAAATAAGCGTTTTCAGAGCGTAAAAAGCTCAAAAAGCACACTTTTCACAGCCAAGTGGCTGCAATCATCATCTTCTTGATGGAAAAGGTGGTTTTGTGTCTTTTTATGCCCTAAATTGGCAGATTTTTCACTTTTTAGCATGAGTGACCACTGTGATTTGGTCCCGGTATGTGACTGCATATGGTGAAATAAGCGTTTTCAGAGCGTAAAAAGCTCAAAAAGCACACTTTTCACAGCCAAGTGGCTGCAATCATCATCTTCTTGATGGAAAAGGTGGTTTTGTGTGTTTTTATGCCCTAAATTGGCAGATTTTTCACTTTTTAGCATCAGTGACCACTCTGATTTGGTCCCGGTATGTGACTGCATATGGTGAAATAAGCGTTTTAAGAGCGTAAAAAGCTCAAAAAGCACACTTTTCAGTGCCAAGTGGCTGCAATCATCATCTTCTTGATGGAAAAGGTGGTTTTGTGTCTTTTTATGCCCTGTTTTGCCAGATTTTTCACTTTTTACCATCAGTGACCACTGTGATTTGGTCCCGGTATGTGACTGCATATGGTGAAATAAGCGTTTTCAGAGCGTAAAAAGCTCAAAAAGCACACTTTTCACAGCCAAGTGGCTGCAATCATCATCTTCTTGATGGAAAAGGTGGTTTTGTGTCTTTTTATGCCCTAAATTGGCAGATTTTTCACTTTTTAGCATGAGTGACCACTGTGATTTGGTCCCGGTATGTGACTGCATATGGTGAAATAAGCGTTTTCAGAGCGTAAAAAGCTCAAAAAGCACACTTTTCACAGCCAAGTGGCTGCAATCATCATCTTCTTGATGGAAAAGGTGGTTTTGTGTGTTTTTATGCCCTAAATTGGCAGATTTTTCACTTTTTAGCATGAGTGACCACTCTGATTTGGTCCCGGTATGTGACTGCATATGGTGAAATAAGCGTTTTCAGAGCGTAAAAAGCTCAAAAAGCACACTTTTCACAGCCAAGTGGCTGCAATCATCATCTTCTTGATGGAAAAGGTGGTTTTGTGTGTTTTTATGCCCTAAATTGGCAGATTTTTCACTTTTTAGCATCAGTGACCACTGTGATTTGGTCCCGGTATGTGACTGCATATGGTGAAATAAGCGTTTTCAGAGCGTAAAAAGCTCAAAAAGCACACTTTTCACAGCCAAGTGGCTGCAATCATCATCTTCTTGATGGAAAAGGTGGTTTTGTGTGTTTTTATGCCCTAAATTGGCAGATTTTTCACTTTTTAGCATCAGTGACCACTCTGATTTGGTCCCGGTATGTGACTGCATATGGTGAAATAAGCGTTTTCAGAGCGTAAAAAGCTCAAAAAGCACACTTTTCACAGCCAAGTGGCTGCAATCATCATCTTCTTGATGGAAAAGGTGGTTTTGTGTCTTTTTATGCCCTGTTTTGCCAGATTTTTCACTTTTTAGCATCAGTGACCACTCTGATTTGGTCCCGGTATGTGACTGCATATGGTGAAATAAGCGTTTTCAGAGCGTAAAAAGCTCAAAAAGCACACTTTTCACAGCCAAGTGGCTGCAATCATCATCTTCTTGATGGAAAAGGTGGTTTTGTGTCTTTTTATGCCCTAAATTGGCAGATTTTTCACTTTTTAGCATCAGTGACCACTCTGATTTGGTCCCGGTATGTGACTGCATATGGTGAAATAAGCGTTTTCAGAGCGTAAAAAGCTCAAAAAGCACACTTTTCACAGCCAAGTGGCTGCAATCATCATCTTCTTGATGGAAAAGGTGGTTTTGTGTCTTTTTATGCCCTGTTTTGCCAGATTTTTCACTTTTTTGCATCAGTGACCACTCTGATTTGGTCCCGGTATGTGACTGCATATGGTGAAATAAGCGTTTTCAGAGCGTAAAAAGCTCAAAAAGCACACTTTTCACAGCCAAGTGGCTGCAATCATCATCTTCTTGATGGAAAAGGTGGTTTTGTGTCTTTTTATGACCTGTTTTGCCAGATTTTTCTCTTTTTAGCATCAGTGACCACTGTGATTTGGTCCCGGTATGTGACTGCATATGGTGAAATAAGCGTTTTCAGAGCGTAAAAAGCTCAAAAAGCACACTTTTCACAGCCAAGTGGCTGCAATCATCATCTTCTTGATGGAAAAGGTGGTTTTGTGTCTTTTTATGCCCTAAATTGGCAGATTTTTCACTTTTTAGCATGAGTGACCACTGTGATTTGGTCCCGGTATGTGACTGCATATGGTGAAATAAGCGTTTTCAGAGCGTAAAAAGCTCAAAAAGCACACTTTTCAGTGCCAAGTGGCTGCAATCATCATCTTCTTGATGGAAAAGGTGGTTTTGTGTCTTTTTATGCCCTGTTTTGCCAGATTTTTCACTTTTTACCATCAGTGACCACTGTGATTTGGTCCCGGTATGTGACTGCATATGGTGAAATAAGCGTTTTCAGAGCGTAAAAAGCTCAAAAAGCACACTTTTCACAGCCAAGTGGCTGCAATCATCATCTTCTTGATGGAAAAGGTGGTTTTGTGTCTTTTTATGCCCTAAATTGGCAGATTTTTCACTTTTTAGCATGAGTGACCACTGTGATTTGGTCCCGGTATGTGACTGCATATGGTGAAATAAGCGTTTTCAGAGCGTAAAAAGCTCAAAAAGCACACTTTTCACAGCCAAGTGGCTGCAATCATCATCTTCTTGATGGAAAAGGTGGTTTTGTGTGTTTTTATGCCCTACATTGGCAGATTTTTCACTTTTTAGCATCAGTGACCACTCTGATTTGGTCCCGGTATGTGACTGCATATGGTGAAATAAGCGTTTTAAGAGCGTAAAAAGCTCAAAAAGCACACTTTTCAGTGCCAAGTGGCTGCAATCATCATCTTCTTGATGGAAAAGGTGGTTTTGTGTCTTTTTATGCCCTGTTTTGCCAGATTTTTCACTTTTTACCATCAGTGACCACTGTGATTTGGTCCCGGTATGTGACTGCATATGGTGAAATAAGCGTTTTCAGAGCGTAAAAAGCTCAAAAAGCACACTTTTCACAGCCAAGTGGCTGCAATCATCATCTTCTTGATGGAAAAGGTGGTTTTGTGTGTTTTTATGCCCTAAATTGGCAGATTTTTCACTTTTTAGCATCAGTGACCACTGTGATTTGGTCCCGGTATGTGACTGCATATGGTGAAATAAGCGTTTTCAGAGCGTAAAAAGCTCAAAAAGCACACTTTTCACAGCCAAGTGGCTGCAATCATCATCTTCTTGATGGAAAAGGTGGTTTTGTGTGTTTTTATGCCCTAAATTGGCAGATTTTTCACTTTTTAGCATCAGTGACCACTCTGATTTGGTCCCGGTATGTGACTGCATATGGTGAAATAAGCGTTTTCAGAGCGTAAAAAGCTCAAAAAGCACACTTTTCACAGCCAAGTGGCTGCAATCATCATCTTCTTGATGGAAAAGGTGGTTTTGTGTCTTTTTATGCCCTAAATTGGCAGATTTTTCACTTTTTAGCATGAGTGACCACTCTGATTTGGTCCCGGTATGTGACTGCATATGGTGAAATAAGCGTTTTCAGAGCGTAAAAAGCTCAAAAAGCACACTTTTCACAGCCAAGTGGCTGCAATCATCATCTTCTTGATGGAAAAGGTGGTTTTGTGTCTTTTTATGCCCTAAATTGGCAGATTTTTCACTTTTTAGCATCAGTGACCACTCTGATTTGGTCCCGGTATGTGACTGCATATGGTGAAATAAGCGTTTTAAGAGCGTAAAAAGCTCAAAAAGCACACTTTTCAGTGCCAAGTGGCTGCAATCATCATCTTCTTGATGGAAAAGGTGGTTTTGTGTCTTTTTATGCCCTGTTTTGCCAGATTTTTCACTTTTTACCATCAGTGACCACTGTGATTTGGTCCCGGTATGTGACTGCATATGGTGAAATAAGCGTTTTCAGAGCGTAAAAAGCTCAAAAAGCACACTTTTCACAGCCAAGTGGCTGCAATCATCATCTTCTTGATGGAAAAGGTGGTTTTGTGTCTTTTTATGCCCTAAATTGGCAGATTTTTCACTTTTTAGCATGAGTGACCACTGTGATTTGGTCCCGGTATGTGACTGCATATGGTGAAATAAGCGTTTTCAGAGCGTAAAAAGCTCAAAAAGCACACTTTTCACAGCCAAGTGGCTGCAATCATCATCTTCTTGATGGAAAAGGTGGTTTTGTGTGTTTTTATGCCCTAAATTGGCAGATTTTTCACTTTTTAGCATCAGTGAACACTCTGATTTGGTCCCGGTATGTGACTGCATATGGTGAAATAAGCGTTTTCAGAGCGTAAAAAGCTCAAAAAGCACACTTTTCACAGCCAAGTGGCTGCAATCATCATCTTCTTGATGGAAAAGGTGGTTTTGTGTCTTTTTATGCCCTGTTTTGCCAGATTTTTCACTTTTTAGCATCAGTGACCACTCTGATTTGGTCCCGGTATGTGACTGCATATGGTGAAATAAGCGTTTTCAGAGCGTAAAAAGCTCAAAAAGCACACTTTTCACAGCCAAGTGGCTGCAATCATCATCTTCTTGATGGAAAAGGTGGTTTTGTGTCTTTTTATGCCCTAAATTGGCAGATTTTTCACTTTTTAGCATCAGTGACCACTCTGATTTGGTCCCGGTATGTGACTGCATATGGTGAAATAAGCGTTTTAAGAGCGTAAAAAGCTCAAAAAGCACACTTTTCAGTGCCAAGTGGCTGCAATCATCATCTTCTTGATGGAAAAGGTGGTTTTGTGTCTTTTTATGCCCTGTTTTGCCAGATTTTTCACTTTTTACCATCAGTGACCACTGTGATTTGGTCCCGGTATGTGACTGCATATGGTGAAATAAGCGTTTTCAGAGCGTAAAAAGCTCAAAAAGCACACTTTTCACAGCCAAGTGGCTGCAATCATCATCTTCTTGATGGAAAAGGTGGTTTTGTGTCTTTTTATGCCCTAAATTGGCAGATTTTTCACTTTTTAGCATGAGTGACCACTGTGATTTGGTCCCGGTATGTGACTGCATATGGTGAAATAAGCGTTTTCAGAGCGTAAAAAGCTCAAAAAGCACACTTTTCACAGCCAAGTGGCTGCAATCATCATCTTCTTGATGGAAAAGGTGGTTTTGTGTGTTTTTATGCCCTAAATTGGCAGATTTTTCACTTTTTAGCATCAGTGACCACTCTGATTTGGTCCCGGTATGTGACTGCATATGGTGAAATAAGCGTTTTCAGAGCGTAAAAAGCTCAAAAAGCACACTTTTCACAGCCAAGTGGCTGCAATCATCATCTTCTTGATGGAAAAGGTGGTTTTGTGTCTTTTTATGCCCTGTTTTGCCAGATTTTTCACTTTTTAGCATCAGTGACCACTCTGATTTGGTCCCGGTATGTGACTGCATGTGGTGAAATAAGCGTTTTCAGAGCGTAAAAAGCTCAAAAAGCACACTTTTCACAGCCAAGTGGCTGCAATCATCATCTTCTTGATGGAAAAGGTGGTTTTGTGTCTTTTTATGCCCTAAATTGGCAGATTTTTCACTTTTTAGCATCAGTGACCACTCTGATTTGGTCCCGGTATGTGACTGCATATGGTGAAATAAGCGTTTTCAGAGCGTAAAAAGCTCAAAAAGCACACTTTTCACAGCCAAGTGGCTGCAATCATCATCTTCTTGATGGAAAAGGTGGTTTTGTGTCTTTTTATGCCCTGTTTTGCCAGATTTTTCACTTTTTAGCATCAGTGACCACTCTGATTTGGTCCCGGTATGTGACTGCATATGGTGAAATAAGCGTTTTCAGAGCATAAAAAGCTCAAAAAGCACACTTTTCACAGCCAAGTGGCTGCAATCATCATCTTCTTGATGGAAAAGGTGGTTTTGTGTCTTTTTATGCCCTGTTTTGCCAGATTTTTCACTTTTTACCATCAGTGACCACTGTGATTTGGTCCCGGTATGTGACTGCATATGGTGAAATAAGCGTTTTCAGAGCGTAAAAAGCTCAAAAAGCACACTTTTCACAGCCAAGTGGCTGCAATCATCATCTTCTTGATGGAAAAGGTGGTTTTGTGTCTTTTTATGCCCTAAATTGGCAGATTTTTCACTTTTTAGCATGAGTGACCACTGTGATTTGGTCCCGGTATGTGACTGCATATGGTGAAATAAGCGTTTTCAGAGCGTAAAAAGCTCAAAAAGCACACTTTTCACAGCCAAGTGGCTGCAATCATCATCTTCTTGATGGAAAAGGTGGTTTTGTGTGTTTTTATGCCCTAAATTGGCAGATTTTTCACTTTTTAGCATCAGTGACCACTCTGATTTGGTCCCGGTATGTGACTGCATATGGTGAAATAAGCGTTTTCAGAGCGTAAAAAGCTCAAAAAGCACACTTTTCACAGCCAAGTGGCTGCAATCATCATCTTCTTGATGGAAAAGGTGGTTTTGTGTCTTTTTATGCCCTAAATTGGCAGATTTTTCACTTTTTAGCATGAGTGACCACTGTGATTTGGTCCCGGTATGTGACTGCATATGGTGAAATAAGCGTTTTCAGAGCGTAAAAAGCTCAAAAAGCACACTTTTCAGTGCGAAGTGGCTGCAATCATCATCTTCTTGATGGAAAATGTGGTTTTGTGTCTTTTTATGCCCTGTTTTGCCAGATTTTTCACTTTTTACCATCAGTGACCACTGTGATTTGGTCCCGGTATGTGACTGCATATGGTGAAATAAGCGTTTTCAGAGCGTAAAAAGCTCAAAAAGCACACTTTTCACAGCCAAGTGGCTGCAATCATCATCTTCTTGATGGAAAAGGTGGTTTTGTGTCTTTTTATGCCCTGTTTTGCCAGATTTTTCACTTTTTACCATCAGTGACCACTGTGATTTGGTCCCGGTATGTGACTGCATATGGTGAAATAAGCGTTTTCAGAGCGTAAAAAGCTCAAAAAGCACACTTTTCACAGCCAAGTGGCTGCAATCATCATCTTCTTGATGGAAAAGGTGGTTTTGTGTGTTTTTATGCCCTAAATTGGCAGATTTTTCACTTTTTAGCATCAGTGACCACTCTGATTTGGTCCCGGTATGTGACTGCATATGGTGAAATAAGCGTTTTCAGAGCGTAAAAAGCTCAAAAAGCACACTTTTCACAGCCAAGTGGCTGCAATCATCATCTTCTTGATGGAAAAGGTGGTTTTGTGTCTTTTTATGCCCTAAATTGGCAGATTTTTCACTTTTTAGCATGAGTGACCACTGTGATTTGGTCCCGGTATGTGACTGCATATGGTGAAATAAGCGTTTTCAGAGCGTAAAAAGCTCAAAAAGCACACTTTTCAGTGCGAAGTGGCTGCAATCATCATCTTCTTGATGGAAAATGTGGTTTTGTGTCTTTTTATGCCCTGTTTTGCCAGATTTTTCACTTTTTACCATCAGTGACCACTGTGATTTGGTCCCGGTATGTGACTGCATATGGTGAAATAAGCGTTTTCAGAGCGTAAAAAGCTCAAAAAGCACACTTTTCACAGCCAAGTGGCTGCAATCATCATCTTCTTGATGGAAAAGGTGGTTTTGTGTCTTTTTATGCCCTGTTTTGCCAGATTTTTCACTTTTTACCATCAGTGACCACTGTGATTTGGTCCCGGTATGTGACTGCATATGGTGAAATAAGCGTTTTCAGAGCGTAAAAAGCTCAAAAAGCACACTTTTCACAGCCAAGTGGCTGCAATCATCATCTTCTTGATGGAAAAGGTGGTTTTGTGTCTTTTTATGCCCTAAATTGGCAGATTTTTCACTTTTTAGCATGAGTGACCACTCTGATTTGGTCCCGGTATGTGACTGCATATGGTGAAATAAGCGTTTTCAGAGCGTAAAAAGCTCAAAAAGCACACTTTTCACAGCCAAGTGGCTGCAATCATCATCTTCTTGATGGAAAAGGTGGTTTTGTGTCTTTTTATGCCCTGTTTTGCCAGATTTTTCACTTTTTACCATCAGTGACCACTGTGATTTGGTCCCGGTATGTGACTGCATATGGTGAAATAAGCGTTTTCAGAGCGTAAAAAGCTCAAAAAGCACACTTTTCACAGCCAAGTGGCTGCAATCATCATCTTCTTGATGGAAAAGGTGGTTTTGTGTCTTTTTATGCCCTAAATTGGCAGATTTTTCACTTTTTAGCATGAGTGACCACTGTGATTTGGTCCCGGTATGTGACTGCATATGGTGAAATAAGCGTTTTCAGAGCGTAAAAAGCTCAAAAAGCACACTTTTCACAGCCAAGTGGCTGCAATCATCATCTTCTTGATGGAAAAGGTGGTTTTGTGTGTTTTTATGCCCTAAATTGGCAGATTTTTCACTTTTTAGCATGAGTGACCACTCTGATTTGGTCCCGGTATGTGACTGCATATGGTGAAATAAGCGTTTTCAGAGCGTAAAAAGCTCAAAAAGCACACTTTTCACAGCCAAGTGGCTGCAATCATCATCTTCTTGATGGAAAAGGTGGTTTTGTGTGTTTTTATGCCCTGTTTTGCCAGATTTTTCACTTTTTAGCATCAGTGACCACTCTGATTTGGTCCCGGTATGTGACTGCATATGGTGAAATAAGCGTTTTCAGAGCGTAAAAAGCTCAAAAAGCACACTTTTCACAGCCAAGTGGCTGCAATCATCATCTTCTTGATGGAAAAGGTGGTTTTGTGTCTTTTTATGCCCTAAATTGGCAGATTTTTCACTTTTTAGCATCAGTGACCACTCTGATTTGGTCCCGGTATGTGACTGCATATGGTGAAATAAGCGTTTTCAGAGCGTAAAAAGCTCAAAAAGCACACTTTTCACAGCCAAGTGGCTGCAATCATCATCTTCTTGATGGAAAAGGTGGTTTTGTGTCTTTTTATGCCCTGTTTTGCCAGATTTTTCACTTTTTAGCATCAGTGACCACTCTGATTTGGTCCCGGTATGTGACTGCATATGGTGAAATAAGCGTTTTCAGAGCGTAAAAAGCTCAAAAAGCACACTTTTCACAGCCAAGTGGCTGCAATCATCATCTTCTTGATGGAAAAGGTGGTTTTGTGTCTTTTTATGACCTGTTTTGCCAGATTTTTCTCTTTTTAGCATCAGTGACCACTGTGATTTGGTCCCGGTATGTGACTGCATATGGTGAAATAAGCGTTTTCAGAGCGTAAAAAGCTCAAAAAGCACACTTTTCACAGCCAAGTGGCTGCAATCATCATCTTCTTGATGGAAAAGGTGGTTTTGTGTCTTTTTATGCCCTAAATTGGCAGATTTTTCACTTTTTAGCATGAGTGACCACTGTGATTTGGTCCCGGTATGTGACTGCATATGGTGAAATAAGCGTTTTCAGAGCGTAAAAAGCTCAAAAAGCACACTTTTCAGTGCCAAGTGGCTGCAATCATCATCTTCTTGATGGAAAAGGTGGTTTTGTGTCTTTTTATGCCCTGTTTTGCCAGATTTTTCACTTTTTACCATCAGTGACCACTGTGATTTGGTCCCGGTATGTGACTGCATATGGTGAAATAAGCGTTTTCAGAGCGTAAAAAGCTCAAAAAGCACACTTTTCACAGCCAAGTGGCTGCAATCATCATCTTCTTGATGGAAAAGGTGGTTTTGTGTGTTTTTATGCCCTAAATTGGCAGATTTTTCACTTTTTAGCATCAGTGACCACTGTGATTTGGTCCCGGTATGTGACTGCATATGGTGAAATAAGCGTTTTCAGAGCGTAAAAAGCTCAAAAAGCACACTTTTCACAGCCAAGTGGCTGCAATCATCATCTTCTTGATGGAAAAGGTGGTTTTGTGTCTTTTTATGCCCTAAATTGGCAGATTTTTCACTTTTTAGCATCAGTGACCACTCTGATTTGGTCCCGGTATGTGACTGCATATGGTGAAATAAGCGTTTTCAGAGCGTAAAAAGCTCAAAAAGCACACTTTTCACAGCCAAGTGGCTGCAATCATCATCTTCTTGATGGAAAAGGTGGTTTTGTGTCTTTTTATGCCCTGTTTTGCCAGATTTTTCACTTTTTAGCATCAGTGACCACTCTGATTTGGTCCCGGTATGTGACTGCATATGGTGAAATAAGCGTTTTCAGAGCGTAAAAAGCTCAAAAAGCACACTTTTCACAGCCAAGTGGCTGCAATCATCATCTTCTTGATGGAAAAGGTGGTTTTGTGTCTTTTTATGACCTGTTTTGCCAGATTTTTCTCTTTTTAGCATCAGTGACCACTGTGATTTGGTCCCGGTATGTGACTGCATATGGTGAAATAAGCGTTTTCAGAGCGTAAAAAGCTCAAAAAGCACACTTTTCACAGCCAAGTGGCTGCAATCATCATCTTCTTGATGGAAAAGGTGGTTTTGTGTCTTTTTATGCCCTGTTTTGCCAGATTTTTCACTTTTTAGCATCAGTGACCACTCTGATTTGGTCCCGGTATGTGACTGCATATGGTGAAATAAGCGTTTTAAGAGCGTAAAAAGCTCAAAAAGCACACTTTTCAGTGCCAAGTGTCTGCAATCATCATCTTCTTGATGGAAAAGGTGGTTTTGTGTCTTTTTATGCCCTGTTTTGCCAGATTTTTCACTTTTTAGCATCAGTGACCACTGTGATTTGGTCCCGGTATGTGACTGCATATGGTGAAATATGCGTTTTCAGAGCGTAAAAAGCTCAAAAAGCACACTTTTCACAGCCAAGTGGCTGCAATCATCATCTTCTTGATGGAAAAGGTGGTTTTGTGTCTTTTTATGCCCTAAATTGGCAGATTTTTCACTTTTTAGCATGAGTGACCACTCTGATTTGGTCCCGGTATGTGACTGCATATGGTGAAATAAGCGTTTTCAGAGCGTAAAAAGCTCAAAAAGCACACTTTTCACAGCCAAGTGGCTGCAATCATCATCTTCTTGATGGAAAAGGTGGTTTTGTGTCTTTTTATGCCCTGTTTTGCCAGATTTTTCACTTTTTAGCATCAGTGACCACTCTGATTTGGTCCCGGTATGTGACTGTATATGGTGAAATAAGCGTTTTCAGAGCGTAAAAAGCTCAAAAAGCACACTTTTCACAGCCAAGTGGCTGCAATCATCATCTTCTTGATGGAAAAGGTGGTTTTGTGTGTTTTTATGCCCTAAATTGGCAGATTTTTCACTTTTTAGCATCAGTGACCACTCTGATTTGGTCCCGGTATGTGACTGCATATGGTGAAATAAGCGTTTTCAGAGCGTAAAAAGCTCAAAAAGCACACTTTTCACAGCCAAGTGGCTGCAATCATCATCTTCTTGATGGAAAAGGTGGTTTTGTGTCTTTTTATGCCCTGTTTTGCCAGATTTTTCACTTTTTAGCATCAGTGACCAATCTGATTTGGTCCCGGTATGTGACTGCATATGGTGAAATAAGCGTTTTCAGAGCGTAAAAAGCTCAAAAAGCACACTTTTCACAGCCAAGTGGCTGCAATCATCATCTTCTTGATGGAAAAGGTGGTTTTGTGTCTTTTTATGCCCTAAATTGGCAGATTTTTCACTTTTTAGCATCAGTGACCACTGTGATTTGGTCCCGGTATGTGACTGCATATGGTGAAATAAGCGTTTTCAGAGCGTAAAAAGCTCAAAAAGCACACTTTTCACAGCCAAGTGGCTGCAATCATCATCTTCTTGATGGAAAAGGTGGTTTTGTGTCTTTTTATGCCCTGTTTTGCCAGATTTTTCACTTTTTAGCATCAGTGACCACTCTGATTTGGTCCCGGTATGTGACTGCATATGGTGAAATAAGCGTTTTCAGAGCGTAAAAAGCTCAAAAAGCACACTTTTCACAGCCAAGTGGCTGCAATCATCATCTTCTTGATGGAAAAGGTGGTTTTGTGTGTTTTTATGCCCTAAATTGGCAGATTTTTCACTTTTTAGCATCAGTGACCACTCTGATTTGGTCCCGGTATGTGACTGCATATGGTGAAATAAGCGTTTTCAGAGCGTAAAAAGCTCAAAAAGCACACTTTTCACAGCCAAGTGGCTGCAATCATCATCTTCTTGATGGAAAAGGTGGTTTTGTGTGTTTTTATGCCCTAAATTGGCAGATTTTTCACTTTTTAGCATCAGTGACCACTCTGATTTGGTCCCGGTATGTGACTGCATATGGTGAAATAAGCGTTTTCAGAGCGTAAAAAGCTCAAAAAGCACACTTTTCACAGCCAAGTGGCTGCAATCATCATCTTCTTGATGGAAAAGGTGGTTTTGTGTGTTTTTATGCCCTAAATTGGCAGATTTTTCACTTTTTAGCATCAGTGACCACTCTGATTTGGTCCCGGTATGTGACTGCATATGGTGAAATAAGCGTTTTCAGAGCGTAAAAAGCTCAAAAAGCACACTTTTCACAGCCAAGTGGCTGCAATCATCATCTTCTTGATGGAAAACGTGGTTTTGTGTCTTTTTATGCCCTGTTTTGCCAGATTTTTCACTTTTTAGCATCAGTGACCACTCTGATTTGGTCCCGGTATGTGACTGCATATGGTGAAATAAGCGTTTTCAGAGCGTAAAAAGCTCAAAAAGCACACTTTTCACAGCCAAGTGGCTGCAATCATCATCTTCTTGATGGAAAAGGTGGTTTTGTGTGTTTTTATGCCCTAAATTGGCAGATTTTTCACTTTTTAGCATCAGTGACCACTCTGATTTGGTCCCGGTATGTGACTGCATATGGTGAAATAAGCGTTTTCAGAGCGTAAAAAGCTCAAAAAGCACACTTTTCACCGCCAAGTGGCTGCAATCATCATCTTCTTGATGGAAAAGGTGGTTTTGTGTCTTTTTATGCCCTGTTTTGCCAGATTTTTCACTTTTTAGCATCAGTGACCACTCTGATTTGGTCCCGGTATGTGACTGCATATGGTGAAATAAGCGTTTTCAGAGCGTAAAAAGCTCAAAAAGCACACTTTTCACAGCCAAGTGGCTGCAATCATCATCTTCTTGATGGAAAAGCTGGTTTTGTGTCTTTTTATGCCCTAAATTGGCAGATTTTTCACTTTTTAGCATCAGTGACCACTGTGATTTGGTCCCGGTATGTGACTGCATATGGTGAAATAAGCGTTTTCAGAGCGTAAAAAGCTCAAAAAGCACACTTTTCACAGCCAAGTGGCTGCAATCATCATCTTCTTGATGGAAAAGGTGGTTTTGTGTCTTTTTATGCCCTGTTTTGCCAGATTTTTCACTTTTTAGCATCAGTGACCACTCTGATTTGGTCCCGGTATGTGACTGCATATGGTGAAATAAGCGTTTTCAGATCGTAAAAAGCTCAAAAAGCACACTTTTCACAGCCAAGTGGCTGCAATCATCATCTTCTTGATGGAAAAGGTGGTTTTGTGTCTTTTTATGCCCTAAATTGGCAGATTTTTCACTTTTTAGCATCAGTGACCACTCTGATTTGGTCCCGGTATGTGACTGCATATGGTGAAATAAGCGTTTTCAGAGCGTAAAAAGCTCAAAAAGCACACTTTTCACAGCCAAGTGGCTGCAATCATCATCTTCTTGATGGAAAAGGTGGTTTTGTGTGTTTTTATGTCCTAAATTGGCAGATTTTTCACTTTTTAGCATCAGTGACCACTCTGATTTGGTCCCGGTATGTGACTGCATATGGTGAAATAAGCGTTTTCAGAGCGTAAAAAGCTCAAAAAGCACACTTTTCACAGCCAAGTGGCTGCAATCATCATCTTCTTGATGGAAAAGGTGGTTTTGTGTCTTTTTATGCCCTGTTTTGCCAGATTTTTCACTTTTTAGCATCAGTGACCACTGTGATTTGGTCCCGGTATGTGACTGCATATGGTGAAATAAGCGTTTTCAGAGCGTAAAAAGCTCAAAAAGCACACTTTTCACAGCCAAGTGGCTGCAATCATCATCTTCTTGATGGAAAAGGTGGTTTTGTGTCTTTTTATGCCCTAAATTGGCAGATTTTTCACTTTTTAGCATCAGTGACCACTCTGATTTGGTCCCGGTATGTGACTGCATATGGTGAAATAAGCGTTTTCAGAGCGTAAAAAGCTCAAAAAGCACACTTTTCACAGCCAAGTGGCTGCAATCATCATCTTCTTGATGGAAAAGGTGGTTTTGTGTGTTTTTATGCCCTAAATTGGCAGATTTTTCACTTTTTAGCATCAGTGACCACTCTGATTTGGTCCCGGTATGTGACTGCATATGGTGAAATAAGCGTTTTCAGAGCGTAAAAAGCTCAAAAAGCACACTTTTCACAGCCAAGTGGCTGCAATCATCATCTTCTTGATGGAAAAGGTGGTTTTGTGTGTTTTTATGCCCTAAATTGGCAGATTTTTCACTTTTTAGCATCAGTGACCACTCTGATTTGGTCCCGGTATGTGACTGCATATGGTGAAATAAGCGTTTTCAGAGCGTAAAAAGCTCAAAAAGCACACTTTTCACAGCCAAGTGGCTGCAATCATCATCTTCTTGATGGAAAAGGTGGTTTTGTGTGTTTTTATGTCCTAAATTGGCAGATTTTTCACTTTTTAGCATCAGTGACCACTCTGATTTGGTCCCGGTATGTGACTGCATATGGTGAAATAAGCGTTTTCAGAGCGTAAAAAGCTCAAAAAGCACACTTTTCACAGCCAAGTGGCTGCAATCATCATCTTCTTGATGGAAAAGGTGGTTTTGTGTCTTTTTATGCCCTGTTTTGCCAGATTTTTCACTTTTTAGCATCAGTGACCACTGTGATTTGGTCCCGGTATGTGACTGCATATGGTGAAATAAGCGTTTTCAGAGCGTAAAAAGCTCAAAAAGCACACTTTTCACAGCCAAGTGGCTGCAATCATCATCTTCTTGATGGAAAAGGTGGTTTTGTGTCTTTTTATGCCCTAAATTGGCAGATTTTTCACTTTTTAGCATCAGTGACCACTCTGATTTGGTCCCGGTATGTGACTGCATATGGTGAAATAAGCGTTTTCAGAGCGTAAAAAGCTCAAAAAGCACACTTTTCACAGCCAAGTGGCTGCAATCATCATCTTCTTGATGGAAAAGGTGGTTTTGTGTGTTTTTATGCCCTAAATTGGCAGATTTTTCACTTTTTAGCATCAGTGACCACTCTGATTTGGTCCCGGTATGTGACTGCATATGGTGAAATAAGCGTTTTCAGAGCGTAAAAAGCTCAAAAAGCACACTTTTCACAGCCAAGTGGCTGCAATCATCATCTTCTTGATGGAAAAGGTGGTTTTGTGTGTTTTTATGCCCTAAATTGGCAGATTTTTCACTTTTTAGCATCAGTGACCACTCTGATTTGGTCCCGGTATGTGACTGCATATGGTGAAATAAGCGTTTTCAGAGCGTAAAAAGCTCAAAAAGCACACTTTTCACAGCCAAGTGGCTGCAATCATCATCTTCTTGATGGAAAACGTGGTTTTGTGTCTTTTTATGCCCTGTCTTGCCAGATTTTTCACTTTTTAGCATCAGTGACCACTCTGATTTGGTCCCGGTATGTGACTGCATATGGTGAAATAAGCGTTTTCAGAGCGTAAAAAGCTCAAAAAGCACACTTTTCACAGCCAAGTGGCTGCAATCATCATCTTCTTGATGGAAAAGGTGGTTTTGTGTCTTTTTATGCCCTAAATTGGCAGATTTTTCACTTTTTAGCATCAGTGACCACTCTGATTTGGTCCCGGTATGTGACTGCATATGGTGAAATAAGCGTTTTCAGAGCGTAAAAAGCTCAAAAAGCACACTTTTCACAGCCAAGTGGCTGCAATCATCATCTTCTTGATGGAAAAGGTGGTTTTGTGTCTTTTTATGCCCTGTTTTGCCAGATTTTTCACTTTTTAGCATCAGTGACCACTCTGATTTGGTCCCGGTATGTGACTGCATATGGTGAAATAAGCGTTTTCAGAGCGTAAAAAGCTCAAAAAGCACACTTTTCACAGCCAAGTGGCTGCAATCATCATCTTCTTGATGGAAAAGGTGGTTTTGTGTGTTTTTATGCCCTAAATTGGCAGATTTTTCACTTTTTAGCATCAGTGACCACTCTGATTTGGTCCCGGTATGTGACTGCATATGGTGAAATAAGCGTTTTCAGAGCGTAAAAAGCTCAAAAAGCCCACTTTTCACAGCCAAGTGGCTGCAATCATCATCTTCTTGATGGAAAAGGTGGTTTTGTGTCTTTTTATGCCCTGTTTTGCCAGATTTTTCACTTTTTAGCATCAGTGACCACTGTGATTTGGTCCCGGTATGTGACTGCATATGGTGAAATAAGCGTTTTCAGAGCGTAAAAAGCTCAAAAAGCACACTTTTCACAGCCAAGTGGCTGCAATCATCATCTTCTTGATGGAAAAGTTGGTTTTGTGTCTTTTTATGCCCTAAATTGGCAGATTTTTCACTTTTTAGCATGAGTGACCACTCTGATTTGGTCCCGGTATGTGACTGCATATGGTGAAATAAGCGTTTTCAGAGCGTAAAAAGCTCAAAAAGCACACTTTTCACAGCCAAGTGGCTGCAATCATCATCTTCTTGATGGAAAAGGTGGTTTTGTGTCTTTTTATGCCCTGTTTTGCCAGATTTTTCACTTTTTAGCATCAGTGACCACTCTGATTTGTTCCCGGTATGTGACTGCATATGGTAAAATAAGCGTTTTCAGAGCGTAAAAAGCTCAAAAAGCACACTTTTCACAGCCAAGTGGCTGCAATCATCATCTTCTTGATGGAAAAGGTGGTTTTGTGTGTTTTTATGCCCTAAATTGGCAGATTTTTCACTTTTTAGCATCAGTGACCACTCTGATTTGGTCCCGGTATGTGACTGCATATGGTGAAATAAGCGTTTTCAGACCGTAAAAAGCTCAAAAAGCACACTTTTCACAGCCAAGTGGCTGCAATCATCATCTTCTTGATGGAAAAGGTGGTTTTGTGTGTCTTTATGCCCTAAATTGGCAGATTTTTCACTTTTTAGCATCAGTGACCACTCTGATTTGTTCCCGGTATGTGACTGCATATGGTGAAATAAGCGTTTTCAGAGCGTAAAAAGCTCAAAAAGCACACTTTTCACAGCCAAGTGGCTGCAATCATCATCTTCTTGATGGAAAAAGTGGTTTTGTGTCTTTTTATGCCCTGATTTGCCAGATTTTTCACTTTTTAGCATCAGTGACCACTCTGATTTGGTCCCGGTATGTGACTGCATATGGTGAAATAAGCGTTTTCAGAGCGTAAAAAGCTCAAAAAGCACACTTTTCACAGCCAAGTGGCTGCAATCATCATCTTCTTGATGGAAAAGGTGGTTTTGTGTGTTTTTATGCCCTGTTTTGCCAGATTTTTCACTTTTTAGCATCAGTGACCACTGTGATTTGGTCCCGGTATGTGACTGCATATGGTGAAATAAGCGTTTTCAGAGCGTAAAAAGCTCAAAAAGCACACTTTTCACAGCCAAGTGGCTGCAATCATCATCTTCTTGATGGAAAAGGTGGTTTTGTGTGTTTTTATGCCCTAAATTGGCAGATTTTTCACTTTTTAGCATCAGTGACCACTCTGATTTGGTCCCGGTATGTGACTGCATATGGTGAAATAAGCGTTTTCAGAGCGTAAAAAGCTCAAAAAGCACACTTTTCACAGCCAAGTGGCTGCAATCATCATCTTCTTGATGGAAAAGGTGGTTTTGTGTCTTTTTATGCCCTGTTTTGCCAGATTTTTCACTTTTTAGCATCAGTGACCACTCTGATTTGGTCCCGGTATGTGACTGCATATGGTGAAATAAGCGTTTTCAGAGCGTAAAAAGCTCAAAAAGCACACTTTTCACAGCCAAGTGGCTGCAATCATCATCTTCTTGATGGAAAAGGTGGTTTTGTGTCTTTTTATGACCTGTTTTGCCAGATTTTTCTCTTTTTAGCATCAGTGACCACTGTGATTTGGTCCCGGTATGTGACTGCATATGGTGAAATAAGCGTTTTCAGAGCGTAAAAAGCTCAAAAAGCACACTTTTCACAGCCAAGTGGCTGCAATCATCATCTTCTTGATGGAAAAGGTGGTTTTGTGTCTTTTTATGCCCTGTTTTGCCAGATTTTTCACTTTTTAGCATCAGTGACCACTCTGATTTGGTCCCGGTATGTGACTGCATATGGTGAAATAAGCGTTTTAAGAGCGTAAAAAGCTCAAAAAGCACACTTTTCAGTGCCAAGTGTCTGCAATCATCATCTTCTTGATGGAAAAGGTGGTTTTGTGTCTTTTTATGCCCTGTTTTGCCAGATTTTTCACTTTTTAGCATCAGTGACCACTGTGATTTGGTCCCGGTATGTGACTGCATATGGTGAAATATGCGTTTTCAGAGCGTAAAAAGCTCAAAAAGCACACTTTTCACAGCCAAGTGGCTGCAATCATCATCTTCTTGATGGAAAAGGTGGTTTTGTGTCTTTTTATGCCCTAAATTGGCAGATTTTTCACTTTTTAGCATGAGTGACCACTGTGATTTGGTCCCGGTATGTGACTGCATATGGTGAAATAAGCGTTTTCAGAGCGTAAAAAGCTCAAAAAGCACACTTTTCACAGCCAAGTGGCTGCAATCATCATCTTCTTGATGGAAAAGGTGGTTTTGTGTCTTTTTATGCCCTGTTTTGCCAGATTTTTCACTTTTTAGCATCAGTGACCACTCTGATTTGGTCCCGGTATGTGACTGTATATGGTGAAATAAGCGTTTTCAGAGCGTAAAAAGCTCAAAAAGCACACTTTTCACAGCCAAGTGGCTGCAATCATCATCTTCTTGATGGAAAAGGTGGTTTTGTGTGTTTTTATGCCCTAAATTGGCAGATTTTTCACTTTTTAGCATCAGTGACCACTCTGATTTGGTCCCGGTATGTGACTGCATATGGTGAAATAAGCGTTTTCAGAGCGTAAAAAGCTCAAAAAGCACACTTTTCACAGCCAAGTGGCTGCAATCATCATCTTCTTGATGGAAAAGGTGGTTTTGTGTCTTTTTATGCCCTGTTTTGCCAGATTTTTCACTTTTTAGCATCAGTGACCAATCTGATTTGGTCCCGGTATGTGACTGCATATGGTGAAATAAGCGTTTTCAGAGCGTAAAAAGCTCAAAAAGCACACTTTTCACAGCCAAGTGGCTGCAATCATCATCTTCTTGATGGAAAAGGTGGTTTTGTGTCTTTTTATGCCCTAAATTGGCAGATTTTTCACTTTTTAGCATCAGTGACCACTGTGATTTGGTCCCGGTATGTGACTGCATATGGTGAAATAAGCGTTTTCAGAGCGTAAAAAGCTCAAAAAGCACACTTTTCACAGCCAAGTGGCTGCAATCATCATCTTCTTGATGGAAAAGGTGGTTTTGTGTCTTTTTATGCCCTGTTTTGCCAGATTTTTCACTTTTTAGCATCAGTGACCACTCTGATTTGGTCCCGGTATGTGACTGCATATGGTGAAATAAGCGTTTTCAGAGCGTAAAAAGCTCAAAAAGCACACTTTTCACAGCCAAGTGGCTGCAATCATCATCTTCTTGATGGAAAAGGTGGTTTTGTGTCTTTTTATGCCCTGTTTTGCCAGATTTTTCACTTTTTAGCATCAGTGACCACTCTGATTTGGTCCCGGTATGTGACTGCATATGGTGAAATAAGCGTTTTCAGAGCGTAAAAAGCTCAAAAAGCACACTTTTCACAGCCAAGTGGCTGCAATCATCATCTTCTTGATGGAAAAGGTGGTTTTGTGTCTTTTTATGCCCTGTTTTGCCAGATTTTTCACTTTTTAGCATCAGTGACCACTCTGATTTGGTCCCGGTATGTGACTGCATATGGTGAAATAAGCGTTTTCAGAGCGTAAAAAGCTCAAAAAGCACACTTTTCACAGCCAAGTGGCTGCAATCATCATCTTCTTGATGGAAAAGGTGGTTTTGTGTCTTTTTATGCCCTAAATTGGCAGATTTTTCACTTTTTAGCATCAGTGACCACTCTGATTTGGTCCCGGTATGTGACTGCATATGGTGAAATAAGCGTTTTCAGAGCGTAAAAAGCTCAAAAAGCACACTTTTCACAGCCAAGTGGCTGCAATCATCATCTTCTTGATGGAAAAGGTGGTTTTGTGTGTTTTTATGCCCTAAATTGGCAGATTTTTCACTTTTTAGCATCAGTGACCACTCTGATTTGGTCCCGGTATGTGACTGCATATGGTGAAATAAGCGTTTTCAGAGCGTAAAAAGCTCAAAAAGCACACTTTTCACAGCCAAGTGGCTGCAATCATCATCTTCTTGATGGAAAAGGTGGTTTTGTGTCTTTTTATGCCCTAAATTGGCAGATTTTTCACTTTTTAGCATCAGTGACCACTCTGATTTGGTCCCGGTATGTGACTGCATATGGTGAAATAAGCGTTTTCAGAGCGTAAAAAGCTCAAAAAGCACACTTTTCACCGCCAAGTGGCTGCAATCATCATCTTCTTGATGGAAAAGGTGGTTTTGTGTCTTTTTATGCCCTGTTTTGCCAGATTTTTCACTTTTTAGCATCAGTGACCACTCTGATTTGGTCCCGGTATGTGACTGCATATGGTGAAATAAGCGTTTTCAGAGCGTAAAAAGCTCAAAAAGCACACTTTTCACAGCCAAGTGGCTGCAATCATCATCTTCTTGATGGAAAAGGTGGTTTTGTGTCTTTTTATGCCCTAAATTGGCAGATTTTTCACTTTTTAGCATCAGTGACCACTGTGATTTGGTCCCGGTATGTGACTGCATATGGTGAAATAAGCGTTTTCAGAGCGTAAAAAGCTCAAAAAGCACACTTTTCACAGCCAAGTGGCTGCAATCATCATCTTCTTGATGGAAAAGGTGGTTTTGTGTCTTTTTATGCCCTGTTTTGCCAGATTTTTCACTTTTTAGCATCAGTGACCACTCTGATTTGGTCCCGGTATGTGACTGCATATGGTGAAATAAGCGTTTTCAGATCGTAAAAAGCTCAAAAAGCACACTTTTCACAGCCAAGTGGCTGCAATCATCATCTTCTTGATGGAAAAGGTGGTTTTGTGTCTTTTTATGCCCTAAATTGGCAGATTTTTCACTTTTTAGCATCAGTGACCACTCTGATTTGGTCCCGGTATGTGACTGCATATGGTGAAATAAGCGTTTTCAGAGCGTAAAAAGCTCAAAAAGCACACTTTTCACAGCCAAGTGGCTGCAATCATCATCTTCTTGATGGAAAAGGTGGTTTTGTGTCTTTTTATGCCCTGTTTTGCCAGATTTTTCACTTTTTAGCATCAGTGACCACTCTGATTTGGTCCCGGTATGTGACTGCATATGGTGAAATAAGCGTTTTCAGAGCGTAAAAAGCTCAAAAAGCACACTTTTCACAGCCAAGTGGCTGCAATCATCATCTTCTTGATGGAAAAGGTGGTTTTGTGTGTTTTTATGTCCTAAATTGGCAGATTTTTCACTTTTTAGCATCAGTGACCACTCTGATTTGGTCCCGGTATGTGACTGCATATGGTGAAATAAGCGTTTTCAGAGCGTAAAAAGCTCAAAAAGCACACTTTTCACAGCCAAGTGGCTGCAATCATCATCTTCTTGATGGAAAAGGTGGTTTTGTGTCTTTTTATGCCCTGTTTTGCCAGATTTTTCACTTTTTAGCATCAGTGACCACTGTGATTTGGTCCCGGTATGTGACTGCATATGGTGAAATAAGCGTTTTCAGAGCGTAAAAAGCTCAAAAAGCACACTTTTCACAGCCAAGTGGCTGCAATCATCATCTTCTTGATGGAAAAGGTGGTTTTGTGTCTTTTTATGCCCTAAATTGGCAGATTTTTCACTTTTTAGCATCAGTGACCACTCTGATTTGGTCCCGGTATGTGACTGCATATGGTGAAATAAGCGTTTTCAGAGCGTAAAAAGCTCAAAAAGCACACTTTTCACAGCCAAGTGGCTGCAATCATCATCTTCTTGATGGAAAAGGTGGTTTTGTGTGTTTTTATGCCCTAAATTGGCAGATTTTTCACTTTTTAGCATCAGTGACCACTCTGATTTGGTCCCGGTATGTGACTGCATATGGTGAAATAAGCGTTTTCAGAGCGTAAAAAGCTCAAAAAGCACACTTTTCACAGCCAAGTGGCTGCAATCATCATCTTCTTGATGGAAAAGGTGGTTTTGTGTGTTTTTATGCCCTAAATTGGCAGATTTTTCACTTTTTAGCATCAGTGACCACTCTGATTTGGTCCCGGTATGTGACTGCATATGGTGAAATAAGCGTTTTCAGAGCGTAAAAAGCTCAAAAAGCACACTTTTCACAGCCAAGTGGCTGCAATCATCATCTTCTTGATGGAAAACGTGGTTTTGTGTCTTTTTATGCCCTGTTTTGCCAGATTTTTCACTTTTTAGCATCAGTGACCACTCTGATTTGGTCCCGGTATGTGACTGCATATGGTGAAATAAGCGTTTTCAGAGCGTAAAAAGCTCAAAAAGCACACTTTTCACAGCCAAGTGGCTGCAATCATCATCTTCTTGATGGAAAAGGTGGTTTTGTGTCTTTTTATGCCCTAAATTGGCAGATTTTTCACTTTTTAGCATCAGTGACCACTCTGATTTGGTCCCGGTATGTGACTGCATATGGTGAAATAAGCGTTTTCAGAGCGTAAAAAGCTCAAAAAGCACACTTTTCACCGCCAAGTGGCTGCAATCATCATCTTCTTGATGGAAAAGGTGGTTTTGTGTCTTTTTATGCCCTGTTTTGCCAGATTTTTCACTTTTTAGCATCAGTGACCACTCTGATTTGGTCCCGGTATGTGACTGCATATGGTGAAATAAGCGTTTTCAGAGCGTAAAAAGCTCAAAAAGCACACTTTTCACAGCCAAGTGGCTGCAATCATCATCTTCTTGATGGAAAAGGTGGTTTTGTGTCTTTTTATGTCCTAAATTGGCAGATTTTTCACTTTTTAGCATCAGTGACCACTCTGATTTGGTCCCGGTATGTGACTGCATATGGTGAAATAAGCGTTTTCAGAGCGTAAAAAGCTCAAAAAGCACACTTTTCACAGCCAAGTGGCTGCAATCATCATCTTCTTGATGGAAAAGGTGGTTTTGTGTCTTTTTATGCCCTGTTTTGCCAGATTTTTCACTTTTTAGCATCAGTGACCACTGTGATTTGGTCCCGGTATGTGACTGCATATGGTGAAATAAGCGTTTTCAGAGCGTAAAAAGCTCAAAAAGCACACTTTTCACAGCCAAGTGGCTGCAATCATCATCTTCTTGATGGAAAAGGTGGTTTTGTGTCTTTTTATGCCCTAAATTGGCAGATTTTTCACTTTTTAGCATCAGTGACCACTCTGATTTGGTCCCGGTATGTGACTGCATATGGTGAAATAAGCGTTTTCAGAGCGTAAAAAGCTCAAAAAGCACACTTTTCACAGCCAAGTGGCTGCAATCATCATCTTCTTGATGGAAAAGGTGGTTTTGTGTGTTTTTATGCCCTAAATTGGCAGATTTTTCACTTTTTAGCATCAGTGACCACTCTGATTTGGTCCCGGTATGTGACTGCATATGGTGAAATAAGCGTTTTCAGAGCGTAAAAAGCTCAAAAAGCACACTTTTCACAGCCAAGTGGCTGCAATCATCATCTTCTTGATGGAAAAGGTGGTTTTGTGTGTTTTTATGCCCTAAATTGGCAGATTTTTCACTTTTTAGCATCAGTGACCACTCTGATTTGGTCCCGGTATGTGACTGCATATGGTGAAATAAGCGTTTTCAGAGCGTAAAAAGCTCAAAAAGCACACTTTTCACAGCCAAGTGGCTGCAATCATCATCTTCTTGATGGAAAACGTGGTTTTGTGTCTTTTTATGCCCTGTTTTGCCAGATTTTTCACTTTTTAGCATCAGTGACCACTCTGATTTGGTCCCGGTATGTGACTGCATATGGTGAAATAAGCGTTTTCAGAGCGTAAAAAGCTCAAAAAGCACACTTTTCACAGCCAAGTGGCTGCAATCATCATCTTCTTGATGGAAAAGGTGGTTTTGTGTCTTTTTATGCCCTAAATTGGCAGATTTTTCACTTTTTAGCATCAGTGACCACTCTGATTTGGTCCCGGTATGTGACTGCATATGGTGAAATAAGCGTTTTCAGAGCGTAAAAAGCTCAAAAAGCACACTTTTCACCGCCAAGTGGCTGCAATCATCATCTTCTTGATGGAAAAGGTGGTTTTGTGTCTTTTTATGCCCTGTTTTGCCAGATTTTTCACTTTTTAGCATCAGTGACCACTCTGATTTGGTCCCGGTATGTGACTGCATATGGTGAAATAAGCGTTTTCAGAGCGTAAAAAGCTCAAAAAGCACACTTTTCACAGCCAAGTGGCTGCAATCATCATCTTCTTGATGGAAAAGGTGGTTTTGTGTCTTTTTATGCCCTAAATTGGCAGATTTTTCACTTTTTAGCATCAGTGACCACTGTGATTTGGTCCCGGTATGTGACTGCATATGGTGAAATAAGCGTTTTCAGAGCGTAAAAAGCTCAAAAAGCACACTTTTCACAGCCAAGTGGCTGCAATCATCATCTTCTTGATGGAAAAGGTGGTTTTGTGTCTTTTTATGCCCTGTTTTGCCAGATTTTTCACTTTTTAGCATCAGTGACCACTCTGATTTGGTCCCGGTATGTGACTGCATATGGTGAAATAAGCGTTTTCAGATCGTAAAAAGCTCAAAAAGCACACTTTTCACAGCCAAGTGGCTGCAATCATCATCTTCTTGATGGAAAAGGTGGTTTTGTGTCTTTTTATGCCCTAAATTGGCAGATTTTTCACTTTTTAGCATCAGTGACCACTCTGATTTGGTCCCGGTATGTGACTGCATATGGTGAAATAAGCGTTTTCAGAGCGTAAAAAGCTCAAAAAGCACACTTTTCACAGCCAAGTGGCTGCAATCATCATCTTCTTGATGGAAAAGGTGGTTTTGTGTCTTTTTATGCCCTGTTTTGCCAGATTTTTCACTTTTTAGCATCAGTGACCACTCTGATTTGGTCCCGGTATGTGACTGCATATGGTGAAATAAGCGTTTTCAGAGCGTAAAAAGCTCAAAAAGCACACTTTTCACAGCCAAGTGGCTGCAATCATCATCTTCTTGATGGAAAAGGTGGTTTTGTGTCTTTTTATGCCCTGTTTTGCCAGATTTTTCACTTTTTAGCATCAGTGACCACTCTGATTTGGTCCCGGTATGTGACTGCATATGGTGAAATAAGCGTTTTCAGATCGTAAAAAGCTCAAAAAGCACACTTTTCACAGCCAAGTGGCTGCAATCATCATCTTCTTGATGGAAAAGGTGGTTTTGTGTCTTTTTATGCCCTAAATTGGCAGATTTTTCACTTTTTAGCATCAGTGACCACTCTGATTTGGTCCCGGTATGTGACTGCATATGGTGAAATAAGCGTTTTCAGAGCGTAAAAAGCTCAAAAAGCACACTTTTCACAGCCAAGTGGCTGCAATCATCATCTTCTTGATGGAAAAGGTGGTTTTGTGTCTTTTTATGCCCTAAATTGGCAGATTTTTCACTTTTTAGCATCAGTGACCACTCTGATTTGGTCCCGGTATGTGACTGCATATGGTGAAATAAGCGTTTTCAGAGCGTAAAAAGCTCAAAAAGCACACTTTTCACAGCCAAGTGGCTGCAATCATCATCTTCTTGATGGAAAAGGTGGTTTTGTGTGTTTTTATGCCCTAAATTGGCAGATTTTTCACTTTTTAGCATCAGTGACCACTCTGATTTGGTCCCGGTATGTGACTGCATATGGTGAAATAAGCGTTTTCAGAGCGTAAAAAGCTCAAAAAGAACACTTTTCACAGCCAAGTGGCTGCAATCATCATCTTCTTGATGGAAAAGGTGGTTTTGTGTGTTTTTATGCCCTAAATTGGCAGATTTTTCACTTTTTAGCATCAGTGACCACTCTGATTTGGTCCCGGTATGTGACTGCATATGGTGAAATAAGCGTTTTCAGAGCGTAAAAAGCTCAAAAAGCACACTTTTCACAGCCAAGTGGCTGCAATCATCATCTTCTTGATGGAAAAGGTGGTTTTGTGTCTTTTTATGCCCTAAATTGGCAGATTTTTCACTTTTTAGCATCAGTGACCACTCTGATTTGGTCCCGGTATGTGACTGCATATGGTGAAATAAGCGTTTTCAGAGCGTAAAAAGCTCAAAAAGCACACTTTTCACAGCCAAGTGGCTGCAATCATCATCTTCTTGATGGAAAAGGTGGTTTTGTGTCTTTTTATGCCCTGTTTTGCCAGATTTTTCACTTTTTAGCATCAGTGACCACTCTGATTTGGTCCCGGTATGTGACTGCATATGGTGAAATAAGCGTTTTCAGAGCGTAAAAAGCTCAAAAAGCACACTTTTCACAGCCAAGTGGCTGCAATCATCATCTTCTTGATGGAAAAGGTGGTTTTGTGTGTTTTTATGTCCTAAATTGGCAGATTTTTCACTTTTTAGCATCAGTGACCACTCTGATTTGGTCCCGGTATGTGACTGCATATGGTGAAATAAGCGTTTTCAGAGCGTAAAAAGCTCAAAAAGCACACTTTTCACAGCCAAGTGGCTGCAATCATCATCTTCTTGATGGAAAAGGTGGTTTTGTGTCTTTTTATGCCCTGTTTTGTCAGATTTTTCACTTTTTAGCATCAGTGACCACTCTGATTTGGTCCCGGTATGTGACTGCATATGGTGAAATAAGCGTTTTCAGATCGTAAAAAGCTCAAAAAGCACACTTTTCACAGCCAAGTGGCTGCAATCATCATCTTCTTGATGGAAAAGGTGGTTTTGTGTCTTTTTATGCCCTGTTTTGCCAGATTTTTCACTTTTTAGCATCAGTGACCACTCTGATTTGGTCCCGGTATGTGACTGCATATGGTGAAATAAGCGTTTTCAGAGCGTAAAAAGCTCAAAAAGCACACTTTTCACAGCCAAGTGGCTGCAATCATCATCTTCTTGATGGAAAAGGTGGTTTTGTGTCTTTTTATGCCCTAAATTGGCAGATTTTTCACTTTTTAGCATCAGTGACCACTGTGATTTGGTCCCGGTATGTGACTGCATATGGTGAAATAAGCGTTTTCAGAGCGTAAAAAGCTCAAAAAGCACACTTTTCACAGCCAAGTGGCTGCAATCATCATCTTCTTGATGGAAAAGGTGGTTTTGTGTGTTTTTATGCCCTAAATTGGCAGATTTTTCACTTTTTAGCATCAGTGACCACTCTGATTTGGTCCCGGTATGTGACTGCATATGGTGAAATAAGCGTTTTCAGACCGTAAAAAGCTCAAAAAGCACACTTTTCACAGCCAAGTGGCTGCAATCATCATCTTCTTGATGGAAAAGGTGGTTTTGTGTCTTTTTATGCCCTGTTTTGCCAGATTTTTCACTTTTTAGCATCAGTGACCACTCTGATTTGGTCCCGGTATGTGACTGCATATGGTGAAATAAGCGTTTTCAGAGCGTAAAAAGCTCAAAAAGCACACTTTTCACAGCCAAGTGGCTGCAATCATCATCTTCTTGATGGAAAAGGTGGTTTTGTGTCTTTTTATGCCCTAAATTGGCAGATTTTTCACTTTTTAGCATCAGTGACCACTCTGATTTGGTCCCGGTATGTGACTGCATATGGTGAAATAAGCGTTTTCAGAGCGTAAAAAGCTCAAAAAGCACACTTTTCACAGCCAAGTGGCTGCAATCATCATCTTCTTGATGGAAAAGGTGGTTTTGTGTCTTTTTATGCCCTGTTTTGCCAGATTTTTCACTTTTTAGCATCAGTGACCACTGTGATTTGGTCCCGGTATGTGACTGCATATGGTGAAATAAGCGTTTTCAGAGCGTAAAAAGCTCAAAAAGCACACTTTTCACAGCCAAGTGGCTGCAATCATCATCTTCTTGATGGAAAAGGTGGTTTTGTGTCTTTTTATGCCCTGTTTTGCCAGATTTTTCACTTTTTAGCATCAGTGACCACTCTGATTTGGTCCCGGTATGTGACTGCATATGGTGAAATAAGCGTTTTCAGAGCGTAAAAAGCTCAAAAAGCACACTTTTCACAGCCAAGTGGCTGCAATCATCATCTTCTTGATGGAAAAGGTGGTTTTGTGTCTTTTTATGCCCTAAATTGGCAGATTTTTCACTTTTTAGCATCAGTGACCACTCTGATTTGGTCCCGGTATGTGACTGCATATGGTGAAATAAGCGTTTTCAGAGCGTAAAAAGCTCAAAAAGCACACTTTTCACAGCCAAGTGGCTGCAATCATCATCTTCTTGATGGAAAAGGTGGTTTTGTGTCTTTTTATGCCCTGTTTTGCCAGATTTTTCACTTTTTAGCATCAGTGACCACTGTGATTTGGTCCCGGTATGTGACTGCATATGGTGAAATAAGCGTTTTCAGAGCGTAAAAAGCTCAAAAAGCACACTTTTCACAGCCAAGTGGCTGCAATCATCATCTTCTTGATGGAAAAGGTGGTTTTGTGTCTTTTTATGCCCTGTTTTGCCAGATTTTTCACTTTTTAGCATCAGTGACCACTCTGATTTGGTCCCGGTATGTGACTGCATATGGTGAAATAAGCGTTTTCAGAGCGTAAAAAGCTCAAAAAGCACACTTTTCACAGCCAAGTGGCTGCAATCATCATCTTCTTGATGGAAAAGGTGGTTTTGTGTGTTTTTATGCCCTAAATTGGCAGATTTTTCACTTTTTAGCATCAGTGACCACTCTGATTTGGTCCCGGTATGTGACTGCATATGGTGAAATAAGCGTTTTCAGAGCGTAAAAAGCTCAAAAAGCCCACTTTTCACAGCCAAGTGGCTGCAATCATCATCTTCTTGATGGAAAAGGTGGTTTTGTGTCTTTTTATGCCCTGTTTTGCCAGATTTTTCACTTTTTAGCATCAGTGACCACTGTGATTTGGTCCCGGTATGTGACTGCATATGGTGAAATAAGCGTTTTCAGAGCGTAAAAAGCTCAAAAAGCACACTTTTCACAGCCAAGTGGCTGCAATCATCATTTTCTTGATGGAAAAGTTGGTTTTGTGTCTTTTTATGCCCTAAATTGGCAGATTTTTCACTTTTTAGCATGAGTGACCACTCTGATTTGGTCCCGGTATGTGACTGCATATGGTGAAATAAGCGTTTTCAGAGCGTAAAAAGCTCAAAAAGCACACTTTTCACAGCCAAGTGGCTGCAATCATCATCTTCTTGATGGAAAAGGTGGTTTTGTGTCTTTTTATGCCCTGTTTTGCCAGATTTTTCACTTTTTAGCATCAGTGACCACTCTGATTTGGTCCCGGTATGTGACTGCATATGGTGAAATAAGCGTTTTCAGAGCGTAAAAAGCTCAAAAAGCACACTTTTCACAGCCAAGTGGCTGCAATCATCATCTTCTTGATGGAAACGGTGGTTTTGTGTCTTTTTATGCCCTGTTTTGCCAGATTTTTCACTTTTTAGCATCAGTGACCACTCTGATTTGGTCCCGGTATGTGACTGCATATGGTGAAATAAGCGTTTTCAGAGCGTAAAAAGCTCAAAAAGCACACTTTTCACAGCCAAGTGGCTGCAATCATCATCTTCTTGATGGAAAAGGTGGTTTTGTGTCTTTTTATGCCCTAAATTGGCAGATTTTTCACTTTTTAGCATCAGTGACCACTCTGATTTGGTCCCGGTATGTGACTGCATATGGTGAAATAAGCGTTTTCAGAGCGTAAAAAGCTCAAAAAGCACACTTTTCACAGCCAAGTGGCTGCAATCATCATCTTCTTGATGGAAAAGGTGGTTTTGTGTGTTTTTATGCCCTAAATTGGCAGATTTTTCACTTTTTAGCATCAGTGACCACTGTGATTTGGTCCCGGTATGTGACTGCATATGGTGAAATAAGCGTTTTCAGAGCGTAAAAAGCTCAAAAAGCACACTTTTCACAGCCAAGTGGCTGCAATCATCATCTTCTTGATGGAAAAGGTGGTTTTGTGTCTTTTTATGCCCTGTTTTGCCAGATTTTTCACTTTTTAGCATCAGTGACCACTCTGATTTGGTCCCGGTATGTGACTGCATATGGTGAAATAAGCGTTTTCAGAGCGTAAAAAGCTCAAAAAGCACACTTTTCACAGCCAAGTGGCTGCAATCATCATCTTCTTGATGGAAAAGTTGGTTTTGTGTCTTTTTATGCCCTAAATTGGCAGATTTTTCACTTTTTAGCATGAGTGACCACTCTGATTTGGTCCCGGTATGTGACTGCATATGGTGAAATAAGCGTTTTCAGAGCGTAAAAAGCTCAAAAAGCACACTTTTCACAGCCAAGTGGCTGCAATCATCATCTTCTTGATGGAAAAGGTGGTTTTGTGTCTTTTTATGCCCTGTTTTGCCAGATTTTTCACTTTTTAGCATCAGTGACCACTCTGATTTGGTCCCGGTATGTGACTGCATATGGTGAAATAAGCGTTTTCAGAGCGTAAAAAGCTCAAAAAGCACACTTTTCACAGCCAAGTGGCTGCAATCATCATCTTCTTGATGGAAACGGTGGTTTTGTGTCTTTTTATGCCCTGTTTTGCCAGATTTTTCACTTTTTAGCATCAGTGACCACTCTGATTTGGTCCCGGTATGTGACTGCATATGGTGAAATAAGCGTTTTCAGAGCGTAAAAAGCTCAAAAAGCACACTTTTCACAGCCAAGTGGCTGCAATCATCATCTTCTTGATGGAAAAGGTGGTTTTGTGCGTTTTTATGCCCTGTTTTGCCAGATTTTTCACTTTTTAGCATCAGTGACCACTCTGATTTGGTCCCGGTATGTGACTGCATATGGTGAAATAAGCGTTTTCAGATCGTAAAAAGCTCAAAAAGCACACTTTTCACAGCCAAGTGGCTGCAATCATCATCTTCTTGATGGAAAAGGTGGTTTTGTGTCTTTTTATGCCCTAAATTGGCAGATTTTTCACTTTTTAGCATCAGTGACCACTCTGATTTGGTCCCGGTATGTGACTGCATATGGTGAAATAAGCGTTTTCAGAGCGTAAAAAGCTCAAAAAGCACACTTTTCACAGCCAAGTGGCTGCAATCATCATCTTCTTGATGGAAAAGGTGGTTTTGTGTCTTTTTATGCCCTAAATTGGCAGATTTTTCACTTTTTTGCATCAGTGACCACTGTGATTTGGTCCCGGTATGTGACTGCATATGGTGAAATAAGCGTTTTCAGAGCGTAAAAAGCTCAAAAAGCACACTTTTCACAGCCAAGTGGCTGCAATCATCATCTTCTTGATGGAAAAGGTGGTTTTGTGTCTTTTTATGCCCTGTTTTGCCAGATTTTTCACTTTTTAGCATCAGTGACCACTCTGATTTGGTCCCGGTATGTGACTGCATATGGTGAAATAAGCGTTTTCAGAGCGTAAAAAGCTCAAAAAGCACACTTTTCACAGCCAAGTGGCTGCAATCATCATCTTCTTGATGGAAAAGGTGGTTTTGTGTGTTTTTATGCCCTAAATTGGCAGATTTTTCACTTTTTAGCATCAGTGACCACTCTGATTTGGTCCCGGTATGTGACTGCATATGGTGAAATAAGCGTTTTCAGAGCGTAAAAAGCTCAAAAAGCACACTTTTCACAGCCAAGTGGCTGCAATCATCATCTTCTTGATGGAAAACGTGGTTTTGTGTCTTTTTATGCCCTGTTTTGCCAGATTTTTCACTTTTTAGCATCAGTGACCACTCTGATTTGGTCCCGGTATGTGACTGCATATGGTGAAATAAGCGTTTTCAGAGCGTAAAAAGCTCAAAAAGCACACTTTTCACAGCCAAGTGGCTGCAATCATCATCTTCTTGATGGAAAAGGTGGTTTTGTGTCTTTTTATGCCCTAAATTGGCAGATTTTTCACTTTTTAGCATCAGTGACCACTCTGATTTGGTCCCGGTATGTGACTGCATATGGTGAAATAAGCGTTTTCAGAGCGTAAAAAGCTCAAAAAGCACACTTTTCACCGCCAAGTGGCTGCAATCATCATCTTCTTGATGGAAAAGGTGGTTTTGTGTCTTTTTATGCCCTGTTTTGCCAGATTTTTCACTTTTTAGCATCAGTGACCACTCTGATTTGGTCCCGGTATGTGACTGCATATGGTGAAATAAGCGTTTTCAGAGCGTAAAAAGCTCAAAAAGCACACTTTTCACAGCCAAGTGGCTGCAATCATCATCTTCTTGATGGAAAAGGTGGTTTTGTGTCTTTTTATGTCCTAAATTGGCAGATTTTTCACTTTTTAGCATCAGTGACCACTCTGATTTGGTCCCGGTATGTGACTGCATATGGTGAAATAAGCGTTTTCAGAGCGTAAAAAGCTCAAAAAGCACACTTTTCACAGCCAAGTGGCTGCAATCATCATCTTCTTGATGGAAAAGGTGGTTTTGTGTCTTTTTATGCCCTGTTTTGCCAGATTTTTCACTTTTTAGCATCAGTGACCACTGTGATTTGGTCCCGGTATGTGACTGCATATGGTGAAATAAGCGTTTTCAGAGCGTAAAAAGCTCAAAAAGCACACTTTTCACAGCCAAGTGGCTGCAATCATCATCTTCTTGATGGAAAAGGTGGTTTTGTGTCTTTTTATGCCCTAAATTGGCAGATTTTTCACTTTTTAGCATCAGTGACCACTCTGATTTGGTCCCGGTATGTGACTGCATATGGTGAAATAAGCGTTTTCAGAGCGTAAAAAGCTCAAAAAGCACACTTTTCACAGCCAAGTGGCTGCAATCATCATCTTCTTGATGGAAAAGGTGGTTTTGTGTGTTTTTATGCCCTAAATTGGCAGATTTTTCACTTTTTAGCATCAGTGACCACTCTGATTTGGTCCCGGTATGTGACTGCATATGGTGAAATAAGCGTTTTCAGAGCGTAAAAAGCTCAAAAAGCACACTTTTCACA
>NW_028146690.1:40000-47500 GCF_056507025.1 Lutjanus erythropterus | reverse complement strand
CGCCCCCGGCCGTCCCTCTCAATCACGGCCCCAGTTCTTGGGGGGTGGAAAACGCACAAAATAGAAACGGAGTCCCGTTCCGTTATTCCTAGCCGCGGTATTTCGGGCGAGCGGGCCTGCTTCGAACACTCTCAATTTCTTTCAAAGTAAACGCTTCGGACACGCCCTGGGGGGCCACCCAGCTAAGAGCCCCACCGAGGGGGGGGGGAAACCCGCACGGGTTTTTGGATCTGATAGACGCACGCTTCCCCGGAGGTCGGCGCTCGTTTGCGTGCGTTAGCTCTAGAATTGCCACGGTTATCCGAGTGACGGTAGAGCGATGGAAGGAACCGTAACCGATTAAACGAGCCGTTTTGGCAGTTTCACCGTACCGATTTCAATGAGCCATTCGCGGTCTCACCGTACCGGCCGCGTGTACTCGGACTCGCGCGGCTTAACATCTTTTGAGACGAGCGTACGCTTTAACTGGCAGGATCAAACGGGTAGCCCTCGGGCACCGGCCCGGCGGCGCGGGGACTCCCGCCCGCCGGCGTGCGCTGGGGGTTTTCGGGGTTCGGAGATCGGTCCCCCACCTGGCCCGGTTCCGGGGCAGGAGGGTGGGGGGAAGAAGGCGGAAAAACCGGCGGTCTTCCCCGAGCGGAGGGTTTCGAGAAACGCGGTGCTTCTCCGCGGCCGGCGGGCCCGGGAGTTTCCGACTCGGGCGGAACCCCGGAGACCCCCGCGGCGGGCCGCGTGGCAAGGCCGCTGGGACGGACGGGGCGTCTCGGTCTCGCTGCCGATGGGTTTCCGGGCCCGGCCCGGGATCCGACAAAGGGACGCCGGGCGTGGAGGGGGGGCTGTGGGCCGTCGGAGGCGAACCCGCAAGGGCCGGAGGAGCCGTCCGTCCGCCCGGACGAACGAACGAACGAACGCCGGCGGGCGGGGGCCCTCCGATGGCGGGTCACGTTTGCCGATCGGTCGGTGGGTCTGGACGGGGGCGTGGGGAAAGAAAAGAAGCTCCGGGAGAAGAAGCGGCCGAGCGGGGACGCCCCCGCCCGCCGTCCCGCATCTCCGTAACCCGGAAGCCCGGCGGGGACCCGTAACCGCTTCGTGAGCCCGTTCCCTGGAAACGGACGGGCCGTTTCCTACCGTGTTCTGCCGCCCGACGCGCCTACGGGGGCCGGCGCGGCCACCCTTCCCTCCGTTCGTGACGTGAGAAAAGTGGTTCTTCAAAACGGACGGGGAGTTTCCTACGGCGTTCCGGCGCTGACCTTCCCGAGGGGTGGGGGGGCGCGGGGAAGGGCCGCGGGCCCGGTTTTACGGCCTGGCCCTCTGACCCGCACGGACGGACGGGGCGTTTCCTACCGTGTTCACAGGGCCCCCCGGAGGTCCGGCCTGGCCCTCTGACCGGGGCCTAGGGGCCTCCCTTACCAGGGACCCAGCCTGGCCCTGTGAACCCCAGGCCCTGGGGGGATGCCTTACCAGGGATCCAGCCTGACCCTCTGACCCCCAGGCCCTGGGGGGGGGGGGGGGATGCCTTACCAGGGATCCAGCCTGGCCCTGTGACCCCCCAGGCCCTGGGGGGATGCCTTACCAGGCATCCAGCCTGACCCTCTGACCCCCAGGCCCTGGGGGGGGATGCCTTACCAGGCATCCAGCCTGACCCTCTGACCCCCAGGCCCTGGGGGGGGGGGGATGCCTTACCAGGGATCCAGCCTGGCCCTGTGACCCCCAGGCCCTGGGTGGGGATGCCTTACCAGGGATCCAGCCTGGCCCTGTGACCCCCAGGCCCTGGGTGGGGATGCCTTACCAGGGATCCAGCCTGGCCCTCTGACCCCCCAGGCCCTGGGGGGGATGCCTTACCAGGGATCCAGCCTGGCCCTCTGACCCCCCCAGGCCCTGGGGGGGATGCCTTACCAGGGATCCAGCCTGGCCCTGTGACCCCCAGGCCCTGGGTGGGGATGCCTTACCAGGGATCCAGCCTGACCCTCTGACCCCCAGGCCCTGGGGGGGGGGATGCCTTACCAGTGGGCCAGCCTGGCCCTGTGACCCCCCCCAGGCCCTGGGGGGATGCCTTACCAGGCATCCAGCCTGACCCTCTGACCCCCAGGCCCTGGGGGGGGGGGGATGCCTTACCAGGCATCCAGCCTGACCCTCTGACCCCCAGGCCCTGGGGGGGGGGGGGGGATGCCTTACCAGGGATCCAGCCTGGCCCTGTGACCCCCAGGCCCTGGGTGGGGATGCCTTACCAGGGATCCAGCCTGGCCCTCTGACCCCCCCAGGCCCTGGGGGGGATGCCTTACCAGGGATCCAGCCTGGCCCTGTGACCCCCAGGCCCTGGGTGGGGATGCCTTACCAGGGATCCAGCCTGGCCCTCTGACCCCCCCAGGCCCTGGGTGGGGATGCCTTACCAGGGATCCAGCCTGGCCCTCTGACCCCCCCAGGCCCTGGGTGGGGATGCCTTACCAGGGATCCAGCCTGGCCCTCTGACCCCCCCAGGCCCTGGGGGGGATGCCTTACCAGGGATCCAGCCTGACCCTCTGACCCCCAGGCCCTGGGTGGGGATGCCTTACCAGGGATCCAGCCTGGCCCTCTGACCCCCCAGGCCCTGGGGGCTCCCTTACCAGGGATCCAGCCTGGCCCTCTGACCCCCAGGCCCTGGGGGGCTCCCTTCCCCGGACTCTCCGCCCCACCCCTGGGCTCGGGCTCTCTTCTCCGGACCCGCTGCCACCACCCACCCCACAACCCACTTCACCCCCAGACCCGGCCTCTCTTCTCCGGACCCGCTGCACCCCCCCAGGCCCTGGGGGGGATGCCTTACCAGGGATCCAGCCTGGCCCTGTGACCCCCAGGCCCTGGGTGGGGATGCCTTACCAGGGATCCAGCCTGACCCTCTGACCCCCAGGCCCTGGGGGGGGGGATGCCTTACCAGTGGGCCAGCCTGGCCCTGTGACCCCCCCCAGGCCCTGGGGGGATGCCTTACCAGGCATCCAGCCTGACCCTCTGACCCCCAGGCCCTGGGGGGGGGGGGATGCCTTACCAGGCATCCAGCCTGACCCTCTGACCCCCAGGCCCTGGGGGGGGGGGGGGGATGCCTTACCAGGGATCCAGCCTGGCCCTGTGACCCCCAGGCCCTGGGTGGGGATGCCTTACCAGGGATCCAGCCTGGCCCTCTGACCCCCCCAGGCCCTGGGGGGGATGCCTTACCAGGGATCCAGCCTGGCCCTGTGACCCCCAGGCCCTGGGTGGGGATGCCTTACCAGGGATCCAGCCTGGCCCTCTGACCCCCCCAGGCCCTGGGTGGGGATGCCTTACCAGGGATCCAGCCTGGCCCTCTGACCCCCCCAGGCCCTGGGTGGGGATGCCTTACCAGGGATCCAGCCTGGCCCTCTGACCCCCCCAGGCCCTGGGGGGGATGCCTTACCAGGGATCCAGCCTGACCCTCTGACCCCCAGGCCCTGGGTGGGGATGCCTTACCAGGGATCCAGCCTGGCCCTCTGACCCCCCAGGCCCTGGGGGCTCCCTTACCAGGGATCCAGCCTGGCCCTCTGACCCCCAGGCCCTGGGGGGCTCCCTTCCCCGGACTCTCCGCCCCACCCCTGGGCTCGGGCTCTCTTCTCCGGACCCGCTGCCACCACCCACCCCACAACCCACTTCACCCCCAGACCCGGCCTCTCTTCTCCGGACCCGCTGCACCCCCCCAGGCCCTGGGGGGGATGCCTTACCAGGGATCCAGCCTGGCCCTGTGACCCCCAGGCCCTGGGTGGGGATGCCTTACCAGGGATCCAGCCTGACCCTCTGACCCCCAGGCCCTGGGGGGGGGGATGCCTTACCAGTGGGCCAGCCTGGCCCTGTGACCCCCCCCAGGCCCTGGGGGGATGCCTTACCAGGCATCCAGCCTGACCCTCTGACCCCCAGGCCCTGGGGGGGGGGGGATGCCTTACCAGGCATCCAGCCTGACCCTCTGACCCCCAGGCCCTGGGGGGGGGGGGGGGATGCCTTACCAGGGATCCAGCCTGGCCCTGTGACCCCCAGGCCCTGGGTGGGGATGCCTTACCAGGGATCCAGCCTGGCCCTCTGACCCCCCCAGGCCCTGGGGGGGATGCCTTACCAGGGATCCAGCCTGGCCCTGTGACCCCCAGGCCCTGGGTGGGGATGCCTTACCAGGGATCCAGCCTGGCCCTCTGACCCCCCCAGGCCCTGGGTGGGGATGCCTTACCAGGGATCCAGCCTGGCCCTCTGACCCCCCCAGGCCCTGGGTGGGGATGCCTTACCAGGGATCCAGCCTGGCCCTCTGACCCCCCCAGGCCCTGGGGGGGATGCCTTACCAGGGATCCAGCCTGACCCTCTGACCCCCAGGCCCTGGGTGGGGATGCCTTACCAGGGATCCAGCCTGGCCCTCTGACCCCCCAGGCCCTGGGGGCTCCCTTACCAGGGATCCAGCCTGGCCCTCTGACCCCCAGGCCCTGGGGGGCTCCCTTCCCCGGACTCTCCGCCCCACCCCTGGGCTCGGGCTCTCTTCTCCGGACCCGCTGCCACCACCCACCCCACAACCCACTTCACCCCCAGACCCGGCCTCTCTTCTCCGGACCCGCTGCACCCCCCCAGGCCCTGGGGGGGATGCCTTACCAGGGATCCAGCCTGGCCCTGTGACCCCCAGGCCCTGGGTGGGGATGCCTTACCAGGGATCCAGCCTGACCCTCTGACCCCCAGGCCCTGGGGGGGGGGATGCCTTACCAGTGGGCCAGCCTGGCCCTGTGACCCCCCCCAGGCCCTGGGGGGATGCCTTACCAGGCATCCAGCCTGACCCTCTGACCCCCAGGCCCTGGGGGGGGGGGGATGCCTTACCAGGCATCCAGCCTGACCCTCTGACCCCCAGGCCCTGGGGGGGGGGGGGGGATGCCTTACCAGGGATCCAGCCTGGCCCTGTGACCCCCAGGCCCTGGGTGGGGATGCCTTACCAGGGATCCAGCCTGGCCCTCTGACCCCCCCAGGCCCTGGGGGGGATGCCTTACCAGGGATCCAGCCTGGCCCTGTGACCCCCAGGCCCTGGGTGGGGATGCCTTACCAGGGATCCAGCCTGGCCCTCTGACCCCCCCAGGCCCTGGGTGGGGATGCCTTACCAGGGATCCAGCCTGGCCCTCTGACCCCCCCAGGCCCTGGGTGGGGATGCCTTACCAGGGATCCAGCCTGGCCCTCTGACCCCCCCAGGCCCTGGGGGGGATGCCTTACCAGGGATCCAGCCTGACCCTCTGACCCCCAGGCCCTGGGTGGGGATGCCTTACCAGGGATCCAGCCTGGCCCTCTGACCCCCCAGGCCCTGGGGGCTCCCTTACCAGGGATCCAGCCTGGCCCTCTGACCCCCAGGCCCTGGGGGGCTCCCTTCCCCGGACTCTCCGCCCCACCCCTGGGCTCGGGCTCTCTTCTCCGGACCCGCTGCCACCACCCACCCCACAACCCACTTCACCCCCAGACCCGGCCTCTCTTCTCCGGACCCGCTGCACCCCCCCAGGCCCTGGGGGGGATGCCTTACCAGGGATCCAGCCTGGCCCTGTGACCCCCAGGCCCTGGGTGGGGATGCCTTACCAGGGATCCAGCCTGACCCTCTGACCCCCAGGCCCTGGGGGGGGGGATGCCTTACCAGTGGGCCAGCCTGGCCCTGTGACCCCCCCCAGGCCCTGGGGGGATGCCTTACCAGGCATCCAGCCTGACCCTCTGACCCCCAGGCCCTGGGGGGGGGGGGATGCCTTACCAGGCATCCAGCCTGACCCTCTGACCCCCAGGCCCTGGGGGGGGGGGGGGGATGCCTTACCAGGGATCCAGCCTGGCCCTGTGACCCCCAGGCCCTGGGTGGGGATGCCTTACCAGGGATCCAGCCTGGCCCTCTGACCCCCCCAGGCCCTGGGGGGGATGCCTTACCAGGGATCCAGCCTGGCCCTGTGACCCCCAGGCCCTGGGTGGGGATGCCTTACCAGGGATCCAGCCTGGCCCTCTGACCCCCCCAGGCCCTGGGTGGGGATGCCTTACCAGGGATCCAGCCTGGCCCTCTGACCCCCCCAGGCCCTGGGTGGGGATGCCTTACCAGGGATCCAGCCTGGCCCTCTGACCCCCCCAGGCCCTGGGGGGGATGCCTTACCAGGGATCCAGCCTGACCCTCTGACCCCCAGGCCCTGGGTGGGGATGCCTTACCAGGGATCCAGCCTGGCCCTCTGACCCCCCAGGCCCTGGGGGCTCCCTTACCAGGGATCCAGCCTGGCCCTCTGACCCCCAGGCCCTGGGGGGCTCCCTTCCCCGGACTCTCCGCCCCACCCCTGGGCTCGGGCTCTCTTCTCCGGACCCGCTGCCACCACCCACCCCACAACCCACTTCACCCCCAGACCCGGCCTCTCTTCTCCGGACCCGCTGCACCCCCCCAGGCCCTGGGGGGGATGCCTTACCAGGGATCCAGCCTGGCCCTGTGACCCCCAGGCCCTGGGTGGGGATGCCTTACCAGGGATCCAGCCTGACCCTCTGACCCCCAGGCCCTGGGGGGGGGGATGCCTTACCAGTGGGCCAGCCTGGCCCTGTGACCCCCCCCAGGCCCTGGGGGGATGCCTTACCAGGCATCCAGCCTGACCCTCTGACCCCCAGGCCCTGGGGGGGGGGGGATGCCTTACCAGGCATCCAGCCTGACCCTCTGACCCCCAGGCCCTGGGGGGGGGGGGGGGATGCCTTACCAGGGATCCAGCCTGGCCCTGTGACCCCCAGGCCCTGGGTGGGGATGCCTTACCAGGGATCCAGCCTGGCCCTCTGACCCCCCCAGGCCCTGGGGGGGATGCCTTACCAGGGATCCAGCCTGGCCCTGTGACCCCCAGGCCCTGGGTGGGGATGCCTTACCAGGGATCCAGCCTGGCCCTCTGACCCCCCCAGGCCCTGGGTATGCCTTACCAGGGATCCAGCCTGGCCCTCTGACCCCCCCAGGCCCTGGGTGGGGATGCCTTACCAGGGATCCAGCCTGGCCCTCTGACCCCCCCAGGCCCTGGGGGGGATGCCTTACCAGGGATCCAGCCTGACCCTCTGACCCCCAGGCCCTGGGTGGGGATGCCTTACCAGGGATCCAGCCTGGCCCTCTGACCCCCCAGGCCCTGGGGGCTCCCTTACCAGGGATCCAGCCTGGCCCTCTGACCCCCAGGCCCTGGGGGGCTCCCTTCCCCGGACTCTCCGCCCCACCCCTGGGCTCGGGCTCTCTTCTCCGGACCCGCTGCCACCACCCACCCCACAACCCACTTCACCCCCAGACCCGGCCTCTCTTCTCCGGACCCGCTGCACCCCCCCAGGCCCTGGGGGGGATGCCTTACCAGGGATCCAGCCTGGCCCTGTGACCCCCAGGCCCTGGGTGGGGATGCCTTACCAGGGATCCAGCCTGACCCTCTGACCCCCAGGCCCTGGGGGGGGGGATGCCTTACCAGTGGGCCAGCCTGGCCCTGTGACCCCCCCCAGGCCCTGGGGGGATGCCTTACCAGGCATCCAGCCTGACCCTCT
>NW_028146690.1:27500-35000 GCF_056507025.1 Lutjanus erythropterus | reverse complement strand
CCGACCCCCTGGTCCCTTTTCTTTTCTCTCCCTCTTTCGGTCGGTGGGTGGGTGGCCCTGGTAGTGCGGCGGGGGAGGGTTAGGGTAAAGTGAGGTGAGGAGAGGCGAGGCGGTTTCGCTTTCGTCAGTCTTGCGGCGGTCCGACGATTTCACCTCTAGCGGGACACGATACCAACGCCCCCGGCCGTCCCTCTCAATCACGGCCCCAGTTCTTGGGGGGTGGAAAACGCACAAAATAGAAACGGAGTCCCGTTCCGTTATTCCTAGCCGCGGTATTTCGGGCGAGCGGGCCTGCTTCGAACACTCTCAATTTCTTTCAAAGTAAACGCTTCGGACACGCCCTGGGGGGCCACCCAGCTAAGAGCCCCACCGAGGGGGGGGGGAAACCCGCACGGGTTTTTGGATCTGATAGACGCACGCTTCCCCGGAGGTCGGCGCTCGTTTGCGTGCGTTAGCTCTAGAATTGCCACGGTTATCCGAGTGACGGTAGAGCGATGGAAGGAACCGTAACCGATTAAACGAGCCGTTTTGGCAGTTTCACCGTACCGATTTCAATGAGCCATTCGCGGTCTCACCGTACCGGCCGCGTGTACTCGGACTCGCGCGGCTTAACATCTTTTGAGACGAGCGTACGCTTTAACTGGCAGGATCAAACGGGTAGCCCTCGGGCACCGGCCCGGCGGCGCGGGGACTCCCGCCCGCCGGCGTGCGCTGGGGGTTTTCGGGGTTCGGAGATCGGTCCCCCACCTGGCCCGGTTCCGGGGCAGGAGGGTGGGGGGAAGAAGGCGGAAAAACCGGCGGTCTTCCCCGAGCGGAGGGTTTCGAGAAACGCGGTGCTTCTCCGCGGCCGGCGGGCCCGGGAGTTTCCGACTCGGGCGGAACCCCGGAGACCCCCGCGGCGGGCCGCGTGGCAAGGCCGCTGGGACGGACGGGGCGTCTCGGTCTCGCTGCCGATGGGTTTCCGGGCCCGGCCCGGGATCCGACAAAGGGACGCCGGGCGTGGAGGGGGGGCTGTGGGCCGTCGGAGGCGAACCCGCAAGGGCCGGAGGAGCCGTCCGTCCGCCCGGACGAACGAACGAACGAACGCCGGCGGGCGGGGGCCCTCCGATGGCGGGTCACGTTTGCCGATCGGTCGGTGGGTCTGGACGGGGGCGTGGGGAAAGAAAAGAAGCTCCGGGAGAAGAAGCGGCCGAGCGGGGACGCCCCCGCCCGCCGTCCCGCATCTCCGTAACCCGGAAGCCCGGCGGGGACCCGTAACCGCTTCGTGAGCCCGTTCCCTGGAAACGGACGGGCCGTTTCCTACCGTGTTCTGCCGCCCGACGCGCCTACGGGGGCCGGCGCGGCCACCCTTCCCTCCGTTCGTGACGTGAGAAAAGTGGTTCTTCAAAACGGACGGGGAGTTTCCTACGGCGTTCCGGCGCTGACCTTCCCGAGGGGTGGGGGGGCGCGGGGAAGGGCCGCGGGCCCGGTTTTACGGCCTGGCCCTCTGACCCGCACGGACGGACGGGGCGTTTCCTACCGTGTTCACAGGGCCCCCCGGAGGTCCGGCCTGGCCCTCTGACCGGGGCCTAGGGGCCTCCCTTACCAGGGACCCAGCCTGGCCCTGTGAACCCCAGGCCCTGGGGGGATGCCTTACCAGGGATCCAGCCTGACCCTCTGACCCCCAGGCCCTGGGGGGGGGGGGGGGATGCCTTACCAGGGATCCAGCCTGGCCCTGTGACCCCCCAGGCCCTGGGGGGATGCCTTACCAGGCATCCAGCCTGACCCTCTGACCCCCAGGCCCTGGGGGGGGATGCCTTACCAGGCATCCAGCCTGACCCTCTGACCCCCAGGCCCTGGGGGGGGGGGGATGCCTTACCAGGGATCCAGCCTGGCCCTGTGACCCCCAGGCCCTGGGTGGGGATGCCTTACCAGGGATCCAGCCTGGCCCTGTGACCCCCAGGCCCTGGGTGGGGATGCCTTACCAGGGATCCAGCCTGGCCCTCTGACCCCCCAGGCCCTGGGGGGGATGCCTTACCAGGGATCCAGCCTGGCCCTCTGACCCCCCCAGGCCCTGGGGGGGATGCCTTACCAGGGATCCAGCCTGGCCCTGTGACCCCCAGGCCCTGGGTGGGGATGCCTTACCAGGGATCCAGCCTGACCCTCTGACCCCCAGGCCCTGGGGGGGGGGATGCCTTACCAGTGGGCCAGCCTGGCCCTGTGACCCCCCCCAGGCCCTGGGGGGATGCCTTACCAGGCATCCAGCCTGACCCTCTGACCCCCAGGCCCTGGGGGGGGGGGGATGCCTTACCAGGCATCCAGCCTGACCCTCTGACCCCCAGGCCCTGGGGGGGGGGGGGGGATGCCTTACCAGGGATCCAGCCTGGCCCTGTGACCCCCAGGCCCTGGGTGGGGATGCCTTACCAGGGATCCAGCCTGGCCCTCTGACCCCCCCAGGCCCTGGGGGGGATGCCTTACCAGGGATCCAGCCTGGCCCTGTGACCCCCAGGCCCTGGGTGGGGATGCCTTACCAGGGATCCAGCCTGGCCCTCTGACCCCCCCAGGCCCTGGGTGGGGATGCCTTACCAGGGATCCAGCCTGGCCCTCTGACCCCCCCAGGCCCTGGGTGGGGATGCCTTACCAGGGATCCAGCCTGGCCCTCTGACCCCCCCAGGCCCTGGGGGGGATGCCTTACCAGGGATCCAGCCTGACCCTCTGACCCCCAGGCCCTGGGTGGGGATGCCTTACCAGGGATCCAGCCTGGCCCTCTGACCCCCCAGGCCCTGGGGGCTCCCTTACCAGGGATCCAGCCTGGCCCTCTGACCCCCAGGCCCTGGGGGGCTCCCTTCCCCGGACTCTCCGCCCCACCCCTGGGCTCGGGCTCTCTTCTCCGGACCCGCTGCCACCACCCACCCCACAACCCACTTCACCCCCAGACCCGGCCTCTCTTCTCCGGACCCGCTGCACCCCCCCAGGCCCTGGGGGGGATGCCTTACCAGGGATCCAGCCTGGCCCTGTGACCCCCAGGCCCTGGGTGGGGATGCCTTACCAGGGATCCAGCCTGACCCTCTGACCCCCAGGCCCTGGGGGGGGGGATGCCTTACCAGTGGGCCAGCCTGGCCCTGTGACCCCCCCCAGGCCCTGGGGGGATGCCTTACCAGGCATCCAGCCTGACCCTCTGACCCCCAGGCCCTGGGGGGGGGGGGATGCCTTACCAGGCATCCAGCCTGACCCTCTGACCCCCAGGCCCTGGGGGGGGGGGGGGGATGCCTTACCAGGGATCCAGCCTGGCCCTGTGACCCCCAGGCCCTGGGTGGGGATGCCTTACCAGGGATCCAGCCTGGCCCTCTGACCCCCCCAGGCCCTGGGGGGGATGCCTTACCAGGGATCCAGCCTGGCCCTGTGACCCCCAGGCCCTGGGTGGGGATGCCTTACCAGGGATCCAGCCTGGCCCTCTGACCCCCCCAGGCCCTGGGTGGGGATGCCTTACCAGGGATCCAGCCTGGCCCTCTGACCCCCCCAGGCCCTGGGTGGGGATGCCTTACCAGGGATCCAGCCTGGCCCTCTGACCCCCCCAGGCCCTGGGGGGGATGCCTTACCAGGGATCCAGCCTGACCCTCTGACCCCCAGGCCCTGGGTGGGGATGCCTTACCAGGGATCCAGCCTGGCCCTCTGACCCCCCAGGCCCTGGGGGCTCCCTTACCAGGGATCCAGCCTGGCCCTCTGACCCCCAGGCCCTGGGGGGCTCCCTTCCCCGGACTCTCCGCCCCACCCCTGGGCTCGGGCTCTCTTCTCCGGACCCGCTGCCACCACCCACCCCACAACCCACTTCACCCCCAGACCCGGCCTCTCTTCTCCGGACCCGCTGCACCCCCCCAGGCCCTGGGGGGGATGCCTTACCAGGGATCCAGCCTGGCCCTGTGACCCCCAGGCCCTGGGTGGGGATGCCTTACCAGGGATCCAGCCTGACCCTCTGACCCCCAGGCCCTGGGGGGGGGGATGCCTTACCAGTGGGCCAGCCTGGCCCTGTGACCCCCCCCAGGCCCTGGGGGGATGCCTTACCAGGCATCCAGCCTGACCCTCTGACCCCCAGGCCCTGGGGGGGGGGGGATGCCTTACCAGGCATCCAGCCTGACCCTCTGACCCCCAGGCCCTGGGGGGGGGGGGGGGATGCCTTACCAGGGATCCAGCCTGGCCCTGTGACCCCCAGGCCCTGGGTGGGGATGCCTTACCAGGGATCCAGCCTGGCCCTCTGACCCCCCCAGGCCCTGGGGGGGATGCCTTACCAGGGATCCAGCCTGGCCCTGTGACCCCCAGGCCCTGGGTGGGGATGCCTTACCAGGGATCCAGCCTGGCCCTCTGACCCCCCCAGGCCCTGGGTGGGGATGCCTTACCAGGGATCCAGCCTGGCCCTCTGACCCCCCCAGGCCCTGGGTGGGGATGCCTTACCAGGGATCCAGCCTGGCCCTCTGACCCCCCCAGGCCCTGGGGGGGATGCCTTACCAGGGATCCAGCCTGACCCTCTGACCCCCAGGCCCTGGGTGGGGATGCCTTACCAGGGATCCAGCCTGGCCCTCTGACCCCCCAGGCCCTGGGGGCTCCCTTACCAGGGATCCAGCCTGGCCCTCTGACCCCCAGGCCCTGGGGGGCTCCCTTCCCCGGACTCTCCGCCCCACCCCTGGGCTCGGGCTCTCTTCTCCGGACCCGCTGCCACCACCCACCCCACAACCCACTTCACCCCCAGACCCGGCCTCTCTTCTCCGGACCCGCTGCACCCCCCCAGGCCCTGGGGGGGATGCCTTACCAGGGATCCAGCCTGGCCCTGTGACCCCCAGGCCCTGGGTGGGGATGCCTTACCAGGGATCCAGCCTGACCCTCTGACCCCCAGGCCCTGGGGGGGGGGATGCCTTACCAGTGGGCCAGCCTGGCCCTGTGACCCCCCCCAGGCCCTGGGGGGATGCCTTACCAGGCATCCAGCCTGACCCTCTGACCCCCAGGCCCTGGGGGGGGGGGGATGCCTTACCAGGCATCCAGCCTGACCCTCTGACCCCCAGGCCCTGGGGGGGGGGGGGGGATGCCTTACCAGGGATCCAGCCTGGCCCTGTGACCCCCAGGCCCTGGGTGGGGATGCCTTACCAGGGATCCAGCCTGGCCCTCTGACCCCCCCAGGCCCTGGGGGGGATGCCTTACCAGGGATCCAGCCTGGCCCTGTGACCCCCAGGCCCTGGGTGGGGATGCCTTACCAGGGATCCAGCCTGGCCCTCTGACCCCCCCAGGCCCTGGGTGGGGATGCCTTACCAGGGATCCAGCCTGGCCCTCTGACCCCCCCAGGCCCTGGGTGGGGATGCCTTACCAGGGATCCAGCCTGGCCCTCTGACCCCCCCAGGCCCTGGGGGGGATGCCTTACCAGGGATCCAGCCTGACCCTCTGACCCCCAGGCCCTGGGTGGGGATGCCTTACCAGGGATCCAGCCTGGCCCTCTGACCCCCCAGGCCCTGGGGGCTCCCTTACCAGGGATCCAGCCTGGCCCTCTGACCCCCAGGCCCTGGGGGGCTCCCTTCCCCGGACTCTCCGCCCCACCCCTGGGCTCGGGCTCTCTTCTCCGGACCCGCTGCCACCACCCACCCCACAACCCACTTCACCCCCAGACCCGGCCTCTCTTCTCCGGACCCGCTGCACCCCCCCAGGCCCTGGGGGGGATGCCTTACCAGGGATCCAGCCTGGCCCTGTGACCCCCAGGCCCTGGGTGGGGATGCCTTACCAGGGATCCAGCCTGACCCTCTGACCCCCAGGCCCTGGGGGGGGGGATGCCTTACCAGTGGGCCAGCCTGGCCCTGTGACCCCCCCCAGGCCCTGGGGGGATGCCTTACCAGGCATCCAGCCTGACCCTCTGACCCCCAGGCCCTGGGGGGGGGGGGATGCCTTACCAGGCATCCAGCCTGACCCTCTGACCCCCAGGCCCTGGGGGGGGGGGGGGGATGCCTTACCAGGGATCCAGCCTGGCCCTGTGACCCCCAGGCCCTGGGTGGGGATGCCTTACCAGGGATCCAGCCTGGCCCTCTGACCCCCCCAGGCCCTGGGGGGGATGCCTTACCAGGGATCCAGCCTGGCCCTGTGACCCCCAGGCCCTGGGTGGGGATGCCTTACCAGGGATCCAGCCTGGCCCTCTGACCCCCCCAGGCCCTGGGTGGGGATGCCTTACCAGGGATCCAGCCTGGCCCTCTGACCCCCCCAGGCCCTGGGTGGGGATGCCTTACCAGGGATCCAGCCTGGCCCTCTGACCCCCCCAGGCCCTGGGGGGGATGCCTTACCAGGGATCCAGCCTGACCCTCTGACCCCCAGGCCCTGGGTGGGGATGCCTTACCAGGGATCCAGCCTGGCCCTCTGACCCCCCAGGCCCTGGGGGCTCCCTTACCAGGGATCCAGCCTGGCCCTCTGACCCCCAGGCCCTGGGGGGCTCCCTTCCCCGGACTCTCCGCCCCACCCCTGGGCTCGGGCTCTCTTCTCCGGACCCGCTGCCACCACCCACCCCACAACCCACTTCACCCCCAGACCCGGCCTCTCTTCTCCGGACCCGCTGCACCCCCCCAGGCCCTGGGGGGGATGCCTTACCAGGGATCCAGCCTGGCCCTGTGACCCCCAGGCCCTGGGTGGGGATGCCTTACCAGGGATCCAGCCTGACCCTCTGACCCCCAGGCCCTGGGGGGGGGGATGCCTTACCAGTGGGCCAGCCTGGCCCTGTGACCCCCCCCAGGCCCTGGGGGGATGCCTTACCAGGCATCCAGCCTGACCCTCTGACCCCCAGGCCCTGGGGGGGGGGGGATGCCTTACCAGGCATCCAGCCTGACCCTCTGACCCCCAGGCCCTGGGGGGGGGGGGGGGATGCCTTACCAGGGATCCAGCCTGGCCCTGTGACCCCCAGGCCCTGGGTGGGGATGCCTTACCAGGGATCCAGCCTGGCCCTCTGACCCCCCCAGGCCCTGGGGGGGATGCCTTACCAGGGATCCAGCCTGGCCCTGTGACCCCCAGGCCCTGGGTGGGGATGCCTTACCAGGGATCCAGCCTGGCCCTCTGACCCCCCCAGGCCCTGGGTGGGGATGCCTTACCAGGGATCCAGCCTGGCCCTCTGACCCCCCCAGGCCCTGGGTGGGGATGCCTTACCAGGGATCCAGCCTGGCCCTCTGACCCCCCCAGGCCCTGGGGGGGATGCCTTACCAGGGATCCAGCCTGACCCTCTGACCCCCAGGCCCTGGGTGGGGATGCCTTACCAGGGATCCAGCCTGGCCCTCTGACCCCCCAGGCCCTGGGGGCTCCCTTACCAGGGATCCAGCCTGGCCCTCTGACCCCCAGGCCCTGGGGGGCTCCCTTCCCCGGACTCTCCGCCCCACCCCTGGGCTCGGGCTCTCTTCTCCGGACCCGCTGCCACCACCCACCCCACAACCCACTTCACCCCCAGACCCGGCCTCTCTTCTCCGGACCCGCTGCACCCCCCCAGGCCCTGGGGGGGATGCCTTACCAGGG
>NW_028146690.1:2500-12500 GCF_056507025.1 Lutjanus erythropterus | reverse complement strand
CCAGGCCCTGGGGGGGGGGGGATGCCTTACCAGGGATCCAGCCTGGCCCTGTGACCCCCAGGCCCTGGGTGGGGATGCCTTACCAGGGATCCAGCCTGGCCCTGTGACCCCCAGGCCCTGGGTGGGGATGCCTTACCAGGGATCCAGCCTGGCCCTCTGACCCCCCAGGCCCTGGGGGGGATGCCTTACCAGGGATCCAGCCTGGCCCTCTGACCCCCCCAGGCCCTGGGGGGGATGCCTTACCAGGGATCCAGCCTGGCCCTGTGACCCCCAGGCCCTGGGTGGGGATGCCTTACCAGGGATCCAGCCTGACCCTCTGACCCCCAGGCCCTGGGGGGGGGGATGCCTTACCAGTGGGCCAGCCTGGCCCTGTGACCCCCCCCAGGCCCTGGGGGGATGCCTTACCAGGCATCCAGCCTGACCCTCTGACCCCCAGGCCCTGGGGGGGGGGGGATGCCTTACCAGGCATCCAGCCTGACCCTCTGACCCCCAGGCCCTGGGGGGGGGGGGGGGATGCCTTACCAGGGATCCAGCCTGGCCCTGTGACCCCCAGGCCCTGGGTGGGGATGCCTTACCAGGGATCCAGCCTGGCCCTCTGACCCCCCCAGGCCCTGGGGGGGATGCCTTACCAGGGATCCAGCCTGGCCCTGTGACCCCCAGGCCCTGGGTGGGGATGCCTTACCAGGGATCCAGCCTGGCCCTCTGACCCCCCCAGGCCCTGGGTGGGGATGCCTTACCAGGGATCCAGCCTGGCCCTCTGACCCCCCCAGGCCCTGGGTGGGGATGCCTTACCAGGGATCCAGCCTGGCCCTCTGACCCCCCCAGGCCCTGGGGGGGATGCCTTACCAGGGATCCAGCCTGACCCTCTGACCCCCAGGCCCTGGGTGGGGATGCCTTACCAGGGATCCAGCCTGGCCCTCTGACCCCCCAGGCCCTGGGGGCTCCCTTACCAGGGATCCAGCCTGGCCCTCTGACCCCCAGGCCCTGGGGGGCTCCCTTCCCCGGACTCTCCGCCCCACCCCTGGGCTCGGGCTCTCTTCTCCGGACCCGCTGCCACCACCCACCCCACAACCCACTTCACCCCCAGACCCGGCCTCTCTTCTCCGGACCCGCTGCACCCCCCCAGGCCCTGGGGGGGATGCCTTACCAGGGATCCAGCCTGGCCCTGTGACCCCCAGGCCCTGGGTGGGGATGCCTTACCAGGGATCCAGCCTGACCCTCTGACCCCCAGGCCCTGGGGGGGGGGATGCCTTACCAGTGGGCCAGCCTGGCCCTGTGACCCCCCCCAGGCCCTGGGGGGATGCCTTACCAGGCATCCAGCCTGACCCTCTGACCCCCAGGCCCTGGGGGGGGGGGGATGCCTTACCAGGCATCCAGCCTGACCCTCTGACCCCCAGGCCCTGGGGGGGGGGGGGGGATGCCTTACCAGGGATCCAGCCTGGCCCTGTGACCCCCAGGCCCTGGGTGGGGATGCCTTACCAGGGATCCAGCCTGGCCCTCTGACCCCCCCAGGCCCTGGGGGGGATGCCTTACCAGGGATCCAGCCTGGCCCTGTGACCCCCAGGCCCTGGGTGGGGATGCCTTACCAGGGATCCAGCCTGGCCCTCTGACCCCCCCAGGCCCTGGGTGGGGATGCCTTACCAGGGATCCAGCCTGGCCCTCTGACCCCCCCAGGCCCTGGGTGGGGATGCCTTACCAGGGATCCAGCCTGGCCCTCTGACCCCCCCAGGCCCTGGGGGGGATGCCTTACCAGGGATCCAGCCTGACCCTCTGACCCCCAGGCCCTGGGTGGGGATGCCTTACCAGGGATCCAGCCTGGCCCTCTGACCCCCCAGGCCCTGGGGGCTCCCTTACCAGGGATCCAGCCTGGCCCTCTGACCCCCAGGCCCTGGGGGGCTCCCTTCCCCGGACTCTCCGCCCCACCCCTGGGCTCGGGCTCTCTTCTCCGGACCCGCTGCCACCACCCACCCCACAACCCACTTCACCCCCAGACCCGGCCTCTCTTCTCCGGACCCGCTGCACCCCCCCAGGCCCTGGGGGGGATGCCTTACCAGGGATCCAGCCTGGCCCTGTGACCCCCAGGCCCTGGGTGGGGATGCCTTACCAGGGATCCAGCCTGACCCTCTGACCCCCAGGCCCTGGGGGGGGGGATGCCTTACCAGTGGGCCAGCCTGGCCCTGTGACCCCCCCCAGGCCCTGGGGGGATGCCTTACCAGGCATCCAGCCTGACCCTCTGACCCCCAGGCCCTGGGGGGGGGGGGATGCCTTACCAGGCATCCAGCCTGACCCTCTGACCCCCAGGCCCTGGGGGGGGGGGGGGGATGCCTTACCAGGGATCCAGCCTGGCCCTGTGACCCCCAGGCCCTGGGTGGGGATGCCTTACCAGGGATCCAGCCTGGCCCTCTGACCCCCCCAGGCCCTGGGGGGGATGCCTTACCAGGGATCCAGCCTGGCCCTGTGACCCCCAGGCCCTGGGTGGGGATGCCTTACCAGGGATCCAGCCTGGCCCTCTGACCCCCCCAGGCCCTGGGTGGGGATGCCTTACCAGGGATCCAGCCTGGCCCTCTGACCCCCCCAGGCCCTGGGTGGGGATGCCTTACCAGGGATCCAGCCTGGCCCTCTGACCCCCCCAGGCCCTGGGGGGGATGCCTTACCAGGGATCCAGCCTGACCCTCTGACCCCCAGGCCCTGGGTGGGGATGCCTTACCAGGGATCCAGCCTGGCCCTCTGACCCCCCAGGCCCTGGGGGCTCCCTTACCAGGGATCCAGCCTGGCCCTCTGACCCCCAGGCCCTGGGGGGCTCCCTTCCCCGGACTCTCCGCCCCACCCCTGGGCTCGGGCTCTCTTCTCCGGACCCGCTGCCACCACCCACCCCACAACCCACTTCACCCCCAGACCCGGCCTCTCTTCTCCGGACCCGCTGCACCCCCCCAGGCCCTGGGGGGGATGCCTTACCAGGGATCCAGCCTGGCCCTGTGACCCCCAGGCCCTGGGTGGGGATGCCTTACCAGGGATCCAGCCTGACCCTCTGACCCCCAGGCCCTGGGGGGGGGGATGCCTTACCAGTGGGCCAGCCTGGCCCTGTGACCCCCCCCAGGCCCTGGGGGGATGCCTTACCAGGCATCCAGCCTGACCCTCTGACCCCCAGGCCCTGGGGGGGGGGGATGCCTTACCAGGCATCCAGCCTGACCCTCTGACCCCCAGGCCCTGGGGGGGGGGGGGGGATGCCTTACCAGGGATCCAGCCTGGCCCTGTGACCCCCAGGCCCTGGGTGGGGATGCCTTACCAGGGATCCAGCCTGGCCCTCTGACCCCCCCAGGCCCTGGGGGGGATGCCTTACCAGGGATCCAGCCTGGCCCTGTGACCCCCAGGCCCTGGGTGGGGATGCCTTACCAGGGATCCAGCCTGGCCCTCTGACCCCCCCAGGCCCTGGGTGGGGATGCCTTACCAGGGATCCAGCCTGGCCCTCTGACCCCCCCAGGCCCTGGGTGGGGATGCCTTACCAGGGATCCAGCCTGGCCCTCTGACCCCCCCAGGCCCTGGGGGGGATGCCTTACCAGGGATCCAGCCTGACCCTCTGACCCCCAGGCCCTGGGTGGGGATGCCTTACCAGGGATCCAGCCTGGCCCTCTGACCCCCCAGGCCCTGGGGGCTCCCTTACCAGGGATCCAGCCTGGCCCTCTGACCCCCAGGCCCTGGGGGGCTCCCTTCCCCGGACTCTCCGCCCCACCCCTGGGCTCGGGCTCTCTTCTCCGGACCCGCTGCCACCACCCACCCCACAACCCACTTCACCCCCAGACCCGGCCTCTCTTCTCCGGACCCGCTGCACCCCCCCAGGCCCTGGGGGGGATGCCTTACCAGGGATCCAGCCTGGCCCTGTGACCCCCAGGCCCTGGGTGGGGATGCCTTACCAGGGATCCAGCCTGACCCTCTGACCCCCAGGCCCTGGGGGGGGGGATGCCTTACCAGTGGGCCAGCCTGGCCCTGTGACCCCCCCCAGGCCCTGGGGGGATGCCTTACCAGGCATCCAGCCTGACCCTCTGACCCCCAGGCCCTGGGGGGGGGGGGATGCCTTACCAGGCATCCAGCCTGACCCTCTGACCCCCAGGCCCTGGGGGGGGGGGGGGGATGCCTTACCAGGGATCCAGCCTGGCCCTGTGACCCCCAGGCCCTGGGTGGGGATGCCTTACCAGGGATCCAGCCTGGCCCTCTGACCCCCCCAGGCCCTGGGGGGGATGCCTTACCAGGGATCCAGCCTGGCCCTGTGACCCCCAGGCCCTGGGTGGGGATGCCTTACCAGGGATCCAGCCTGGCCCTCTGACCCCCCCAGGCCCTGGGTTGGGGATGCCTTACCAGGGATCCAGCCTGGCCCTCTGACCCCCCCAGGCCCTGGGTGGGGATGCCTTACCAGGGATCCAGCCTGGCCCTCTGACCCCCCCAGGCCCTGGGGGGGATGCCTTACCAGGGATCCAGCCTGACCCTCTGACCCCCAGGCCCTGGGTGGGGATGCCTTACCAGGGATCCAGCCTGGCCCTCTGACCCCCCAGGCCCTGGGGGCTCCCTTACCAGGGATCCAGCCTGGCCCTCTGACCCCCAGGCCCTGGGGGGCTCCCTTCCCCGGACTCTCCGCCCCACCCCTGGGCTCGGGCTCTCTTCTCCGGACCCGCTGCCACCACCCACCCCACAACCCACTTCACCCCCAGACCCGGCCTCTCTTCTCCGGACCCGCTGCACCCCCCCAGGCCCTGGGGGGGATGCCTTACCAGGGATCCAGCCTGGCCCTGTGACCCCCAGGCCCTGGGTGGGGATGCCTTACCAGGGATCCAGCCTGACCCTCTGACCCCCAGGCCCTGGGGGGGGGGATGCCTTACCAGTGGGCCAGCCTGGCCCTGTGACCCCCCCCAGGCCCTGGGGGGATGCCTTACCAGGCATCCAGCCTGACCCTCTGACCCCCAGGCCCTGGGGGGGGGGGGATGCCTTACCAGGCATCCAGCCTGACCCTCTGACCCCCAGGCCCTGGGGGGGGGGGGGGGATGCCTTACCAGGGATCCAGCCTGGCCCTGTGACCCCCAGGCCCTGGGTGGGGATGCCTTACCAGGGATCCAGCCTGGCCCTCTGACCCCCCCAGGCCCTGGGGGGGATGCCTTACCAGGGATCCAGCCTGGCCCTGTGACCCCCAGGCCCTGGGTGGGGATGCCTTACCAGGGATCCAGCCTGGCCCTCTGACCCCCCCAGGCCCTGGGTGGGGATGCCTTACCAGGGATCCAGCCTGGCCCTCTGACCCCCCCAGGCCCTGGGTGGGGATGCCTTACCAGGGATCCAGCCTGGCCCTCTGACCCCCCCAGGCCCTGGGGGGGATGCCTTACCAGGGATCCAGCCTGACCCTCTGACCCCCAGGCCCTGGGTGGGGATGCCTTACCAGGGATCCAGCCTGGCCCTCTGACCCCCCAGGCCCTGGGGGCTCCCTTACCAGGGATCCAGCCTGGCCCTCTGACCCCCAGGCCCTGGGGGGCTCCCTTCCCCGGACTCTCCGCCCCACCCCTGGGCTCGGGCTCTCTTCTCCGGACCCGCTGCCACCACCCACCCCACAACCCACTTCACCCCCAGACCCGGCCTCTCTTCTCCGGACCCGCTGCACCCCCCCAGGCCCTGGGGGGGATGCCTTACCAGGGATCCAGCCTGGCCCTGTGACCCCCAGGCCCTGGGTGGGGATGCCTTACCAGGGATCCAGCCTGACCCTCTGACCCCCAGGCCCTGGGGGGGGGGATGCCTTACCAGTGGGCCAGCCTGGCCCTGTGACCCCCCCCAGGCCCTGGGGGGATGCCTTACCAGGCATCCAGCCTGACCCTCTGACCCCCAGGCCCTGGGGGGGGGGGGATGCCTTACCAGGCATCCAGCCTGACCCTCTGACCCCCAGGCCCTGGGGGGGGGGGGGGGATGCCTTACCAGGGATCCAGCCTGGCCCTGTGACCCCCAGGCCCTGGGTGGGGATGCCTTACCAGGGATCCAGCCTGGCCCTCTGACCCCCCCAGGCCCTGGGGGGGATGCCTTACCAGGGATCCAGCCTGGCCCTGTGACCCCCAGGCCCTGGGTGGGGATGCCTTACCAGGGATCCAGCCTGGCCCTCTGACCCCCCCAGGCCCTGGGTGGGGATGCCTTACCAGGGATCCAGCCTGGCCCTCTGACCCCCCCAGGCCCTGGGTGGGGATGCCTTACCAGGGATCCAGCCTGGCCCTCTGACCCCCCCAGGCCCTGGGGGGGATGCCTTACCAGGGATCCAGCCTGACCCTCTGACCCCCAGGCCCTGGGTGGGGATGCCTTACCAGGGATCCAGCCTGGCCCTCTGACCCCCCAGGCCCTGGGGGCTCCCTTACCAGGGATCCAGCCTGGCCCTCTGACCCCCAGGCCCTGGGGGGCTCCCTTCCCCGGACTCTCCGCCCCACCCCTGGGCTCGGGCTCTCTTCTCCGGACCCGCTGCCACCACCCACCCCACAACCCACTTCACCCCCAGACCCGGCCTCTCTTCTCCGGACCCGCTGCACCCCCCCAGGCCCTGGGGGGGATGCCTTACCAGGGATCCAGCCTGGCCCTGTGACCCCCAGGCCCTGGGTGGGGATGCCTTACCAGGGATCCAGCCTGACCCTCTGACCCCCAGGCCCTGGGGGGGGGGATGCCTTACCAGTGGGCCAGCCTGGCCCTGTGACCCCCCCCAGGCCCTGGGGGGATGCCTTACCAGGCATCCAGCCTGACCCTCTGACCCCCAGGCCCTGGGGGGGGGGGGATGCCTTACCAGGCATCCAGCCTGACCCTCTGACCCCCAGGCCCTGGGGGGGGGGGGGGGATGCCTTACCAGGGATCCAGCCTGGCCCTGTGACCCCCAGGCCCTGGGTGGGGATGCCTTACCAGGGATCCAGCCTGGCCCTCTGACCCCCCCAGGCCCTGGGGGGGATGCCTTACCAGGGATCCAGCCTGGCCCTGTGACCCCCAGGCCCTGGGTGGGGATGCCTTACCAGGGATCCAGCCTGGCCCTCTGACCCCCCCAGGCCCTGGGTGGGGATGCCTTACCAGGGATCCAGCCTGGCCCTCTGACCCCCCCAGGCCCTGGGTGGGGATGCCTTACCAGGGATCCAGCCTGGCCCTCTGACCCCCCCAGGCCCTGGGGGGGATGCCTTACCAGGGATCCAGCCTGACCCTCTGACCCCCAGGCCCTGGGTGGGGATGCCTTACCAGGGATCCAGCCTGGCCCTCTGACCCCCCAGGCCCTGGGGGCTCCCTTACCAGGGATCCAGCCTGGCCCTCTGACCCCCAGGCCCTGGGGGGCTCCCTTCCCCGGACTCTCCGCCCCACCCCTGGGCTCGGGCTCTCTTCTCCGGACCCGCTGCCACCACCCACCCCACAACCCACTTCACCCCCAGACCCGGCCTCTCTTCTCCGGACCCGCTGCACCCCCCCAGGCCCTGGGGGGGATGCCTTACCAGGGATCCAGCCTGGCCCTGTGACCCCCAGGCCCTGGGTGGGGATGCCTTACCAGGGATCCAGCCTGACCCTCTGACCCCCAGGCCCTGGGGGGGGGGATGCCTTACCAGTGGGCCAGCCTGGCCCTGTGACCCCCCCCAGGCCCTGGGGGGATGCCTTACCAGGCATCCAGCCTGACCCTCTGACCCCCAGGCCCTGGGGGGGGGGGGATGCCTTACCAGGCATCCAGCCTGACCCTCTGACCCCCAGGCCCTGGGGGGGGGGGGGGGATGCCTTACCAGGGATCCAGCCTGGCCCTGTGACCCCCAGGCCCTGGGTGGGGATGCCTTACCAGGGATCCAGCCTGGCCCTCTGACCCCCCCAGGCCCTGGGGGGGATGCCTTACCAGGGATCCAGCCTGGCCCTGTGACCCCCAGGCCCTGGGTGGGGATGCCTTACCAGGGATCCAGCCTGGCCCTCTGACCCCCCCAGGCCCTGGGTGGGGATGCCTTACCAGGGATCCAGCCTGGCCCTCTGACCCCCCCAGGCCCTGGGTGGGGATGCCTTACCAGGGATCCAGCCTGGCCCTCTGACCCCCCCAGGCCCTGGGGGGGATGCCTTACCAGGGATCCAGCCTGACCCTCTGACCCCCAGGCCCTGGGTGGGGATGCCTTACCAGGGATCCAGCCTGGCCCTCTGACCCCCCAGGCCCTGGGGGCTCCCTTACCAGGGATCCAGCCTGGCCCTCTGACCCCCAGGCCCTGGGGGGCTCCCTTCCCCGGACTCTCCGCCCCACCCCTGGGCTCGGGCTCTCTTCTCCGGACCCGCTGCCACCACCCACCCCACAACCCACTTCACCCCCAGACCCGGCCTCTCTTCTCCGGACCCGCTGCACCCCCCCAGGCCCTGGGGGGGATGCCTTACCAGGGATCCAGCCTGGCCCTGTGACCCCCAGGCCCTGGGTGGGGATGCCTTACCAGGGATCCAGCCTGACCCTCTGACCCCCAGGCCCTGGGGGGGGGGATGCCTTACCAGTGGGCCAGCCTGGCCCTGTGACCCCCCCCAGGCCCTGGGGGGATGCCTTACCAGGCATCCAGCCTGACCCTCTGACCCCCAGGCCCTGGGGGGGGGGGGATGCCTTACCAGGCATCCAGCCTGACCCTCTGACCCCCAGGCCCTGGGGGGGGGGGGGGGATGCCTTACCAGGGATCCAGCCTGGCCCTGTGACCCCCAGGCCCTGGGTGGGGATGCCTTACCAGGGATCCAGCCTGGCCCTCTGACCCCCCCAGGCCCTGGGGGGGATGCCTTACCAGGGATCCAGCCTGGCCCTGTGACCCCCAGGCCCTGGGTGGGGATGCCTTACCAGGGATCCAGCCTGGCCCTCTGACCCCCCCAGGCCCTGGGTGGGGATGCCTTACCAGGGATCCAGCCTGGCCCTCTGACCCCCCCAGGCCCTGGGTGGGGATGCCTTACCAGGGATCCAGCCTGGCCCTCTGACCCCCCCAGGCCCTGGGGGGGATGCCTTACCAGGGATCCAGCCTGACCCTCTGACCCCCAGGCCCTGGGTGGGGATGCCTTACCAGGGATCCAGCCTGGCCCTCTGACCCCCCAGGCCCTGGGGGCTCCCTTACCAGGGATCCAGCCTGGCCCTCTGACCCCCAGGCCCTGGGGGGCTCCCTTCCCCGGACTCTCCGCCCCACCCCTGGGCTCGGGCTCTCTTCTCCGGACCCGCTGCCACCACCCACCCCACAACCCACTTCACCCCCAGACCCGGCCTCTCTTCTCCGGACCCGCTGCACCCCCCCAGGCCCTGGGGGGGATGCCTTACCAGGGATCCAGCCTGGCCCTGTGACCCCCAGGCCCTGGGTGGGGATGCCTTACCAGGGATCCAGCCTGACCCTCTGACCCCCAGGCCCTGGGGGGGGGGATGCCTTACCAGTGGGCCAGCCTGGCCCTGTGACCCCCCCCAGGCCCTGGGGGGATGCCTTACCAGGCATCCAGCCTGACCCTCTGACCCCCAGGCCCTGGGGGGGGGGGGATGCCTTACCAGGCATCCAGCCTGACCCTCTGACCCCCAGGCCCTGGGGGGGGGGGGGGGATGCCTTACCAGGGATCCAGCCTGGCCCTGTGACCCCCAGGCCCTGGGTGGGGATGCCTTACCAGGGATCCAGCCTGGCCCTCTGACCCCCCCAGGCCCTGGGGGGGATGCCTTACCAGGGATCCAGCCTGGCCCTGTGACCCCCAGGCCCTGGGTGGGGATGCCTTACCAGGGATCCAGCCTGGCCCTCTGACCCCCCCAGGCCCTGGGTGGGGATGCCTTACCAGGGATCCAGCCTGGCCCTCTGACCCCCCCAGGCCCTGGGTGGGGATGCCTTACCAGGGATCCAGCCTGGCCCTCTGACCCCCCCAGGCCCTGGGGGGGATGCCTTACCAGGGATCCAGCCTGACCCTCTGACCCCCAGGCCCTGGGTGGGGATGCCTTACCAGGGATCCAGCCTGGCCCTCTGACCCCCCAGGCCCTGGGGGCTCCCTTACCAGGGATCCA
>NW_028146689.1:42500-45000 GCF_056507025.1 Lutjanus erythropterus | reverse complement strand
GATGACGAGGCCGTCAGCACCGAGATCCTGGTGAGAATTTACAACCAGCAGAGAGAAGATGATCAAACCTCCTGCTGATCAGATCGGTGATCAATGGCTTTATTATGGTCCATTGGACCAAATAACTAATCGATTAATCCTAAAAATGATTGACAACAGAACTCTGTGTTCATCTGCTCTAATGTAAACTGCAAACGTTAGCATGTGTGGCTAACTAATGTTAGCTTTAACTTTCCCTCCAGTCAAACCTGTTAGATCCACTGCATCATTTGTTCTGTGGAGGTTTGAGGATGAGGATGATGAAGAATCAATGATGCGTCTCTCTCTGGCTCGCTGTCTCAGGTCTAAGTCAGGTTAGCTTAGCTCTGATCCCGGCTCTCTTCCTGTGGTGATCGTGGTCCAGCTGGTCCGACTCGGTGACCCGTCTCAAGGTTAACGAGTGTATTTCTGTCATGTACATGTACCTGCTGTATTTCACCATCTGACCAGTGTTAGCTGAGATGTAAGCTAGCTTTAGCCTTAGCATTAACATCACATCATGTACGCAGCTGTTAGCTAAATTTATATATTTAAGGCACGTTCACACCGTTTTGAAACATAACAGGTGGGAAAACTTGACAGGCGTGGCAACAGTAACTAAGGAGGGCGGGGCTTAGCAAAAGGTCAGTTTTCTTTCTATATGCCAAAAATTAAATGGATTAACCCTGAAGTGAGGCTTGTTTTGAAGCAGCCAAATCTTCCTTTTTGGTTGTAAAAATAAATCCTTCTATCTGTTGATGTGGATTATTTTTAAATAATAATTAGACTTTTATACAAGAATAATACGCAAAACATTTTCTTACCCAAGTAAATCTGACACGCAGACGCAGACAGGAACATCTGAGTTTCCCCTGCAAAATAAAATGAAAACCAACAACGTCAGATTTCATTGTTTTTAAATTAGAATGTTAAACTGCATCAAAAACTTTGAGATGATTAAAGTAAATAAACACAAACACAGTGATGAATATTCATAAATCAACATTCAGGACGAATAGAAACAGTTGAAGCCAAAGTTCCTCCCGACAGAATAAAACTCCATCCTGTGGAGGCCGACGTTAACTGAAGCATCAGTGCCATCACCATGGTTACCTGTGTCTCTGTTGTTTGTGTGGTCCAGGAGCCACTGTCCTCCGACGTGTCCAGAGTGTCTCCTCTCAGCTCCTGGTTGATATTCAGAAGAAACTCCAACAAGGGAGAGAACAGGAGAACCAAAGGTTCCAGGAGAACCTCCAAGGTCAGACATCTTCATGATAATCATCTCAAAACCAAACAATATAACACATAAATGTAACATTAAACTCGAGCTGCAATGATTAACAAATCATTAATCCCCATCTATTTTGATTATTGATTAATCAGTTTGAGTTATTTTATATGGAAATTTGATTTCAGTTTCTTGAATGTGAATATTTTCTGGTTTCTTTCTGACAGGAAACTAAATATCTTGGACTTATGGACAAAACAAGACATTTGAGGACTTTGATTGACATTTTCTGACATTTTATGGACCAAACAACTAATTGATTATTGGAGAAAATGATCTACAGATAATCGATAATGAACACAATCATGAAGGAAATACCTGAAAAATCAAACACTGAAAGGTTCTTGGTAGAACAGCTATGGAGAATTCTTGTTAGTACACTTAGAGGGTAGAAGGGTCCTGGATGGAATTCCCCACAGAGGGTTCCAGGTGGAACCATTACACTATAGAAAGGTTCCCTGTTGAACTTCTCATAAGGGATTCTGGGTGGAACCGCTCACAGATAGTTCTAGATAGCACTGTCTGAAAAGGTTCCAAATGGAACTACCAAGAACCAAAAAGGGTTCTCCTATGAGGACAAGCCAAATGGTTCTATCTAGCACCACAAGTGTGTCTGTTATTTTGTCCACCCTGTTTATATCAGTGAGTTGTCTGTAACAGACGTTTGTCTCTGTTGGACGATTCGTTACAGGATTGGTAATAAAATGCAGAGATGCTGAGACTGGGTTCTAAGGTTCTCTCTTCAGAACCTTAGAACCTCAATGTCTCAAAACCACTCAGATCACAAACAGAACCTGACCCTCCATAAGTTACAACATATTTAAATATAAATGTTTTTGTGTCTTTGCAGCATGGACTTCCAGGTCCTCCGGGTCCTCCGGGCCCACAGGGGCCCCCGGGGCCCCCGGGGCCCCCTGCCCCCCTGCTGCCCCAACAACAAGAGCTCATCCAGGAGCTGCAGCTGAAACTGAGAGGTGAGTGCTAAGCTAGGCTAACACTTTCCTCCTGCTTCCAGTCTTTGTGCTAAGCTAGGCTAACACTTTCCTCCTGCTTCCAGTCTTTGTGCTAAGCTAGGCTAACACTTTCCTCTTGCTTCCAGTCTTTGTGCTAAGCTAGGCTAACACTTTCCTCTTGCTTCCAGTCTTTGTGCTAAGCTAGGCTAACCGTTTCCCAGCTAGGACAGTTAGTCCTGAT
>NW_028146689.1:7500-32500 GCF_056507025.1 Lutjanus erythropterus | reverse complement strand
GTGCTGGGAACAATCAATCAACTAATCGATTAATGGAAAAAATGATCAACAGATTGATCGATAATGAAAATAATTGTTACAGAAAAACTTCAAAACCAGGTCCAAATAAAGGTGCACGTTTGGACCTGGTTTTCAACTGACAAGGTTGTTACAGGATGAATTAATCAATTAATTGAGAAAAATGACCAAGAGATTGATTAACAAATGAAATAATCATTAATTGAAATCTTATAATTATGGATTGTAGATGTGAAATCTATAAATTCCTGCAGTTTTGTGTTGACAGACGTTCTTAAACTGTGGTGAATCTGACCCCATCCATGCTGTGAACCACTGAGTCTTTCCAGGACGCCCCTTTAACACCTGATCATGATCCTGTCACCTGTTCACCTGTGGAACGTTCCAAACAGCTGTTTTTGGAACGTTCCACGACTTTCAGTCTTTTGCTGCTCCTGAACCAACAGAATGAGTTTATATTTACAAAAAACAATAAAGTTTATCAGTTGGAACGTTAAAAATCTGGATTCAACTTAACATAAGTTGAAAAGTTTTTGCAAATTGTAAAATATCAGAAACAGTTGAAAAATGGACAGACGTGAGAACGTGTGCAGCACAGACATACGTGTCATTTTGGTGAGCAAAGCTCTTCCAGGTGAGTCGTAGTTACCTGTGGTCTATTAAAGCTGATTCATTGATACATTGGACTGAAGTTCTATGAATTAAATCTCGCCAAAGACAAACATCCACTGTCTTTTCTGCCTTTTTAATGGACAGTTAAGACTTTCTGTTTCTGAAGTAAATTACACTATATAACTAAAACGTATGTGGACAGGCTGTACTTCTCTTTCATCAAATCAAAGATCAAAGATCATTTGACGGTGATATTCCAGACTGCAGTGCTCTTCTTTCTTTCTGTCAAGTCATTTGGTACGAAATCATCACGACAACAAAACTTATTTTTGCAGCTCTAAGAATCTGCATTTACCTTGTTTTACATATTTAGTGATTTCCTCACAGTCTTGCAGGAGAAGATCAGAGAAAACAGCTTACGATCAATATCAGCTGATAAAAGCTTTAAAATCAACATTGAACATGTTTACGAACATGATGATGCTTTTTATAACGACACACAGCACATTAGTCATGTGACACACCTGTCTCTACATTTGTGGGAGTTTATTAATGTGTGTGTGTGTCTGTGTGCGTGTGTGCGTGTGTGTGTGTGTGTGTGTCTGTGTGTCTGTGTGTGTGTGTGTGTGTGTGTGTGTGTGTGTTAGCTCTGTAGAGTCTGTGATGGGCGTGGCAGCTGCTGGAGGAACATTCAGCATCTTACTAACAGGGACACTTTATCTACAGGTATGAACACACACACACACACACACACAGAGAGAGAGAGAGAGAGAGAGAGAGGGAGAGAGAGAGGGAGAGAGGGAGAGAGAGAGGGAGAGAGGGAGAGAGAGAGGGAGAGGGAGAGGGAGAGAGAGAGGGAGAGAGAGAGAGAGAGAGAGAGAGAGAGAGAGGGAGAGAGAGGGAGGGAGGGAGAGAGAGAGGGAGAGAGAGAGGGAGAGAGGGAGAGAGAGAGAGAGAGGGAGAGAGAGAGAGAGGGAGAGAGAGAGAGAGAGAGAGAGAGAGAGAGAGAGAGAGAGAGAGAGAGAGAGAGAGAGAGAGAGAGAGAGAGACCTTTTAGTAGTTTTTGTGCCCAAATCCAATTCCATAATTTTCTCAGCTAAACCCACCAAACTGACTGTAAACTGGAAATAAGTGTAAAAACCAGTTAGAAGAGACATTTAAGGGAAACAGTTTGGTGTCTGACTGGTTCGTTTCTGTGCAGGCTGGAGAGTATGTGTCTGTGTTTGTGGACAACGGTACTGGCTCGGCCATCAGTGTCCTGCAGGACTCTCTGTTCTCTGGGATACTGCTGGGAGTCTGAACACAAAGACCATCAGAGAGAAGTTAGACTGAACAAAAACAGACCTGCTGCTCTACACCGACTCCTTCATCAGGTCTGACATCATCGATCAAACCTCCTCATCTGCTCCTGATCATCTGAACTGAACACCCTGAACAGGACTCCACCTGGTACCAGCATCTGGATCAGGACCTCTTGAGATCTCAGACCTGTAATACAACAGAACCCTACCAGACCTGATTAGACTGGACCCAGCCCTACTCTGGACCAGATCTGGGTTACAAGGTGCAGGGGGACCCATGAAGACTTCTGCTTTCCATCATAAGTTAGCAGTGTCAACAATATTTAAGATTAATGAAACAGAAAGACATTTCTGTGTCTGAGGAACACAAGTTCTAAAGCTGAGTTTGAAATGTTCAAGTAAATTCTAGAGACTCTAACATATGAAACCTGCCAAATGTAAAATCATATAAAACACTTGTTTTTCCATGAAGAAGTCACATCCAGGAGTCTGTATCTTCATGTGTGACTGACGTTTCATTCTGTTCAGGCATCTGTCCAGTTAAACTGGACCCACAGATTCTCTAATCTCACACACTACAAGATCTGAAAATAATGACACACCGCAGTTTATCTTGCTAGAGAAAGAACACAATCCCATGTGATTTCCAGGACAACAGGACCTCATGTGATTTCATGTGGAAGTAGACGTAAACAGTGGGAACTGACAGAGCAAAACAAGTCACTGTTGTAAAGGTGATGCTTTGTCGTGAGAAGAAACAAAAGCAAAAGATACACAAGTCTGGATGAGAAAATGTTTGTGGACAGCGGTCAACACAATCTGTCTATTCTTCAGTGAGAACTGGAGGTCTAGTCTAGTTTTAGTCAACAGAAGCATGCAAGCTAATGTTGGTGCAATGTTTACCGTTGCTTGGCAACACCTGTCCTTCTCTTCAGTACCAGTGTAACCATCCACATTTTAAATTGTGAATATCAAACAAGTTGTATATTTCTGATATATTTCAGATATGATCTGGTCAAACCAACCTTGAATCAATAATGTCCCTGCGATCGTCAGAAAAGGCAAATCAGACCCAAAATTTACCCAATCATCCTGTGGTGTGGGGCAGCTGGACACACGTCAGACTTTAAAGGCCCTTCTACAACACTTTCTCAACAAATATAGCAGCTAACTGTAGCTTCATACAACATCGCTGGGCAAGTTGAAAAAATTTAACTTGAGCGAAACATTTGCCTTCATTGCAAGGCTTTGCAGAGTGTTGTGTGGGGAAGACTGGTGGAGTGGAGGGACAGCTTGGAGGAGAGAGCCGGGGCACATGGGAGCTTTAGAGGAGACAGCCGGGGCACATGGGAGCTTTAGAGGAGACAGCCGGGGCACATGGGAGCTTTGGAGGAGAGAGCCGGGGCACATGGGAGCTTTAGAGGAGAGAGCCGGGGCACATGGGAGCTTTGGAGGAGAGAGCCGGGGCACATGGGAGCTTTGGAGGAGAGAGCCGGGGCACATGGGAGCTTTGGAGGAGAGAGCCGGGGCACATGGGAGCTTTGGAGGAGAGAGCCGGGGCACATGGGAGCTTTGGAGGAGAGAGCCGGGGCACATGGGAGCTTTGGAGGAGACAGCCGGGGCACATGAAAGATCTACACAGTTCAGTCAGAGGCAGAAAATTCACTTCACTTTCAAATCATTATTATTGTACAACAAGTACTGAACATTGGGAAAATCTAAGTGATGAAAAAGTACCTGAATCTTGGCACCATGTATTGTCATTATTCTGTTTGCTCTACATCTATCCTGTAATGTAAATGAATCATTTAATCTATTAATCAGTTAGTTGTTTGATCCATAAAATGTCAATATATGATGAAAAATATGGATCCATGTTTCTAAAAGTACAAAATTACATCCTTAAATGTTCACAATCCAAATGTCTTCAGTTTACTGTCAGAGACGAATAAAGACACCAGAAAATATTCACATTTATGAAGATGAAATCAGAGAACGGGGGGGGTAGTGGGAAATTAACAGGTGATTACTAATAATACATGTTATGTAAATTGAAAAGAAGCAGCCCATCATTGCATTTTTGTTTGACCAATCAATCCACTCCTCCTCGTCCATACGTGGATGTTCTCGCTCTTTACAAAACATCACTTGACTTCCACAGAACATCAAAACATCGTCACAGAGGAACGTTCAGATATTTACTGGATTAACGTGCTGCCGTCTGTGGACTGAACAGAAACTGTGTCTGGATCACAAACAGCAGATTAACGTGGATGTCTGGGTTCATCTTTGCCAGATAATGAAACTGGGGAAAAATAAACATTTTGGTAAAGAAAGTGATGCAGTCAGTTTTCTGGTGGAACCACCTGGTGGAACCACCTGGTGGAACCACCTGGTGGACGTTTGAGTAACTGCTGGTTTTCATCTGGTCACTCAACTGATCCTTGACAGGATGATGATTATATTTATGTATTTTACTTTTTATTAAGTCTTTTATGTGACAAGAGTTGCCAGTATTCTGTTTTATCTATGAGAGAAAAACTACAAACTGAAACTGATCAGTTTTAGCAGCAAACAGACATTTCTTGAGGAAAATATTTATAATTATCACCTGAACATAAGAAAGTCAACCTGCTTGGTGTTTCTTCTCTGGAACAGCAGCAGTGTTTGTTTATGATTTAATGATTGTGTCATGTCTGTCTTCATTTGACTTTAATATTCATATTTATTCTCTGGATGTGATAAACAAGTTTGTTAATAATTCTGATAATAAAATCTTTCTACTCACTGTCACGTGTTGTTGTTACGTCTGTAATGGAGGTTTTGATTTGTTGTTGTTTGTTTGTGTTGGGAAGATTATGGAAAAAAAAAAACATCAAAGTCAAGCAAAGACAGTCAGTAAGATTTTGTTTACCATTAAACCATTATCAGACCTTTATTTTGAAAGGGCTCAGTGCTGTGTTCACTGGTAATGATAATGAACTGTATCTTTTATATTTAACTGTAACTTTATTCACTCAGTGCTGCACAGCCATGTTGTTTATTTTGTCTATTGGTGCTGCCACAGCTTTGTAACTTCAGGATCACATAAAAAGATTGGAAATTTGAGTGTCCATGCCTCAGATGCCATGTAACCTCACTGTTTCAAATATTTCTGCACAAATTTAAATTACAAATACACTTAGCACTTCTACAACTACAAAACGTGTACTTTGTACATATGTGCAAATTATACCTGTGTGCACAAAACCTCTTCACACAAATAATTCTACAGCTACAATAACTTTTTACATGTGCACAGAATATTCCTGCAGCTACAAAACTGCAAAAACATGCTCACAAACTGCAGGCTGTCAAATTGTTTGTGAAAATCATTTCACAAGATCAAAATCTTTATAACCCTGATTTGTCTCCAGACAAATCTACAGTTCTCTTCTAGATATGACCATTTCTACCAGAGACTCCTGAACCTCACATCAAACTGATCAGTCTTGATCAGAAACAGTTCAATATTCAGTTACTGCTGACTTGTTTCTGCCTTAGAAACATATTATAGTGACAGTTTGAGCAGTAATATGATAAAGTTACTCACTAGGCTGCATAGTCCAACACGTGCATGAGGCCGTCTTGACTAATAACCATAACAACAGAGCAAAGATGGTGACATCATTCTACGCTCAGGGAGCCGTCACTCTATAATTTCTTCTTCTTATGAGGCTGAATGTATTTATGTTAAGGATTTTTAGCACCTTTAAATGAAAACTTTACTCACTGGAGCTCATAAAAACAGTTTGTTCAGCCGTTCATCCTGCCGACTGTTTCTACACCTGTTCATCATCCAGACAAACTCCGTTAAACTTTCTCTTTTACACAACTGCTCTTTAGAGAACACGCCAAAGTACACAAACAAACACACACACACACACACACACACACACACACACACACACACACACACACGCCAAAGTACACAAACACACACACACACACACACACACACACACACACACACACGCCAAAGTACACAAACAAACACACACACACACACACACACACACACACACACATACACACACACACACGTCAAAGTACACAAACAAACACACACACACACACACACACACACACACACACACACACACACACGCCAAAGTACACAAACAAACACACACACACACACACACACACACACACACACACACACACGCCAAAGTACACAAACAAACACACACACACACACACACACACACACACACACACACACACACACACACGCCAAAGTACACAAACAAACACACACACACACACACACACACACACACACACACACACACACACACACACGCCAAAGTACACAAACAAACACACACACACACACACACACACACACACACACACACACGCCAAAGTACACAAACAAACACACACACACACACACACACACACGCCAAAGTACACAAACAAACACACACACACACACACACACACACACACACACACACGCCAAAGTACACAAACAAACACACACACACACACACACACACACACACACACACACACACACACACACACGCCAAAGTACACAAACAAACACACACACACACACACACACACACACACACACACACACGCCAAAGTACACAAACAAACACACACACACACACACACACACACACACACACACGCCAAAGTACACAAACAAACACACACACACACACACACACACACACACACACACACACACACGCCAAAGTACACAAACAAACACACACACACACACACACACACACACACACGCCAAAGTACACAAACAAACACACACTGCTGAATGCACACGCTGTTTGGAGGCGGGTTGAGGTGAGATCATCATAACTCATAAAGTGGCGCCTTATGCTTGGCAGTGGGCCATGACAGCACACACACACACACACACACATACACACTGAGTTACCGTACAAGGCGTGTCGACAGAATAATGAGGGCTGCATGACGGCCCTGCTGACAGCACAGCTCGGCTCAACACACACACACAAACACACACACACACACACACAAACACACACACACACACACACACACAGTGTTTCCATCACTTCAGCTTGCATTGATTTCCTGGAGACTTGCATGAACTAAAACCCAAAACCAAGAGTTCATCCTAAAAAAATTATGATTTACTTTATGAAGACCTGCATTTGGTTCTGAAAACGAATTACATGAGTAACATGTTAGCACACACACACACACACACGCACACACGCACACACGCACGCGCACGCGCACACACACACACACACACAGACACACACACACACACACACACGCACACACACACACACGCACGCGCACGCGCACACACACACACACACACAGACACACACACACACACACACACGCACACACACACACACACACACACGCACACACACGCACACACACAGACACACACACACACACACACACAGACACACACACACACACACACACGCACACACACGCACACGCACGCGCACGCGCACACACACACACACACACAGACACACACACACACGCACACACGCACACACGCACGCGCACGCGCACACACACACACACACACACACACACACACACACACACACACACACACACACACACACACACTATTTCCAAAATTTAAACTTTTCAGAAAATAGTCAAAAAAAAAAAAAAATGTTTTTAAAAGTGACTGAATTCTGTTCAGTTCATGTTAGCAGCTTCTCAACAATAAATCTAAATTTAATCTAAATCATAATATGATCTATTGCAATTGTCAAATTATAGGAGGTGCAATATTTGATAAAACCACAATTTTTGTTAGTAAAATGTTGTGTTGCTGCAGACCAACACATCAGATTCTACAGTCTGACGAAAACATCTTTGTAGGGCTGCAAATAATTATTTTCATTATCAATTCATCTGTGAATCATTTTTAGGATTAAACAGAACCAGTGATCCTCAGTTTCCGTCTCTGTGTTTGACTTCTGGACTCCTATAGAGCAGCGACACACGATCGTCCACACAGAAAGCTTTGTAGATCTTCAGGACGCTGTGTCTCTCGCTGCATCTCTTCCTTGTATTTTCTGCATCCTGTGAAAACGGTCTGTGTAATTTACTCCGCCCCCCGACCCTCCTCCATGTACAGAGCCCACTCCGCTGTGATTGGTCGCACTCCCGAGGACTTCCGAAGGGCTGCCGAGCTCGGCTACCGGCTAATCCAGCTTCGTACTGGCCCATATTGACAAAACAGTCCCCTGTGACGTATCGTAGACAAACACGGAGGTATTTTTCTTTTGCTGGACGGGAAAAAGCAGCTCTATCCACTTGTGCCTGGCGCTCGCCTCTTTAGGAAAGATAAACAAAGTTAACTTTCCCGAACAAACATTTTCTGGGAGCCATCGCTCAACGTGCTAACACTGAAATCGTCGTAGACAGCAGAGCGGCGCACAGCGATATAACTTCTGAAGCAGAGCGGGGGAGGGGGCGGGGCCTAGAGCTTATGCCTGGCTATGACCATTTACACATTAACATCAATGAGACTACACTGTTAAAAAAAGACAGTAAAACACAGCGTGCAGAGCCTCAGGACTCACTTTCAAATGCATCAACCTCATTATTTGACTTTTTGGAATCGTTTAACACGAGTATCCGACATTGTGACGACATTTATAGATCAGAAAACAGGAAAAGCATAATAGTTCTCCTTTAACTGATTGGTTGTTTGGTGCTCAGTCGAAATGCAAACATTTGCTTTTACTGTACAAACTAAACATTGCATGAATTAAAAGGGTCACCACAATGAATTCTACAGGGAGTCCATAAAGTCTGTTTACAATTTAACAGATTTATTACAAAAGCAAATTAATAGACAAATCTGTGGAGATTATTACAAAATGAAAAGTAGATATTGAAGTTTTTTTTGCCTAATTTAATCCACCTCTATATCGTCACCATTAGTTGCATGAAACACATCAAGATGTTCGCTGTAGCATCGCCTCATCAATGGTGGCATCAGTGATCTTTTGCTTTATGTGTGAAGCATGAATGTGATTAAAAACTTTGATAACCTCTGAGTACATAGAACAAATCTGATTAACATATGTCATCAATTGCTCTTGTAATAAATTTTTTAAACTGTAAAAAGACTTTGTGGACACGCTGTATTTTTTACTCTGACACAGATCAGCCTCAACAGCGACACAAGATCTCTGAGACACTCAAACTAATTAGCAGTAAAATAATACCAGTGTGTACTGGTACCAAATTCCAGGTACGGGTATGTCAACAGTACCCAACCCTAGTTATTATGTATGTATGATGAGTTTATATTTTGGCTGGTAATAATATTTTCTTCTTCATCTATCATATATTTGGCTGATGAGGTGCCTCTGGGGGATCAATAATATATTCTGTATCATATCATAAAGAAAAACTCCTCATTAATGTGACCTGTTAAATTACCAAACATAATTTCCTGTCACAGTGACTCTCTCCGTCTTTATTGGCGTTCATTTGTTGTATAAGAGTTTCCTCTATAATGAAAGCCCATTGGACGCTCTCACTTCCTGTTGGAACCCATGACCAGCAGGTAAATATGGATGGGAACTGACGCAACATGTGTGTTTTAATGATCATTCTCGAGTGATGGGAATCGGTTGTGGCGTCAGCAGTAATGGGGACATTGTACTGGACAGTCGTGCTTCTTCTTTTGGTAGCAATGAATGAATGAACGAGATCAACATGAGGTGAGGAGCTCGGACATTCAGGTGGGAATCAGAGTGGAGCTGCTGCTCTTTCATGTCAAATGAAGCCAGTCGAGGTGATGATGATGCTTCCTGGACATCCCCGGGTCGATCCAGAGCCCGTTAACACGTTACACAGAACAATCTGGGAAGCCATCCACAGGAACTGTTGGAAAAAGGTGGGTGCTTTCAACAAAACCCCTGGCAGGTGATTGGATGAACCATCTGTCATGTCTAAAATGGGCTAACTTCAACCAATCAGATCAACTCATCAAACTGAAGCCAAGCAGAAGAAGCGTAAAAACATATCCATCGATAAAAGTCTTCAGTGTCATTGTTTGCTCTTCTTTCAATGAAGAAATTCTCTCCAGTTCTGATATAACTGATGTCATCACAGTATCTATGGAAACCTCTTCAGGAGCAGCCATTGTTTGTTCCAGACGAGTCATTTCCGTTGACGCTTCTCGCTGTCGGCTCAACTAAAACACGCCCGTAGCTGCCAGTAGTTGCACCAAGGATGCTGATTGGCTCATAGCACCTGTAGCATGGACACAAATGGATAAGCTGGAGGTTGGCAAAGATAGATTCTCGCGAGATCACACGAATCCAGCCACCTTTAAGGTATAGAGCACCGTGGAGAGATCTGATCTGGGAACACCTTGGGATTCCCCAGAAGGAGCTAGAAAATGTCGCTGGTGCAAAGGACACCTGGAACACCATGCTTAGCCTGCTGCCACCACGACATCGGAAAATGGATGGATGGAGGGATTAAGGAACAGTGCGTGGTTGGCAACAAGACGAGAACTAAGCTGGGAAAAGTCTGTGAACAAGTGAAGTGAGAGTCCGCATCCTGTATATGTTTTGGCCTGTTAGGTCACATATTTGCACTGCTAAACGATGAGGCTATCGAATCCCCAAGGCCTAAAAACAAATCACTGAGGCAGGACTATCTGTGCTGTGAGGTACGCAAGAACAATAGACATTAAAAACAAGATCAGAGGGAGGAGTAAAGTACACTAAATCTAATTATAACACATCTGTATAACATATGATCATAAGTTTGGAATGGAACTCATCTTGAAAGGCTTGACTGACGAACCTCCGCCCTTCAGCTCCTGCAACAAGCCAGGAAACAGACTGTTATTCTGCCTCACTGACCAGAGGCGAGCACATAGTAAAACACAGATAAAAGGATTCAAGACTAAACCACCACTGAAAGATAACAGCTACAGGAGGGATTACTGGGAATACTGGAACACTACCACTTCATCCTGCTGCTGAGTCCAAGACCTGAAAACAGGTTTTACAAGAACAAAGACTCAACTTTCAGAGAACAGGAAGTGACTGACTGCTTTGCTGTTGGAGCCGCCTGCTGTGTTTTCAGATTCATTCAGAGACAAAATGGCATCCAGATTAGAGGAGGATCTCTGCTGTCCTGAAATCTTTAAAGATCCTGTCATCCTGTCCTGCAGCCACAGCTTCTGTAAAGACTGTCTGCAGAGCTGGTGGACAGAGAAAAAAAGTCCAGTTTGTAAGAGAAGATCTTCAAAGAATATCCTACCTCTCAATTTTGCTTTAAAGAACCTGTGTGAGTCCTTCTTACAGCAGAGAGATCAGAGATGTTCAGAGTCTCTCTGCAGTCTGCACTCTGAGAAACTCAAACTCTTCTGTCTGGACCATCAGCAGCCAGTGTGTGTCGTCTGCAGAGATTCAAAGAAACACACCGACCACAGATTCAGACCCATCGATGAAGCTGCACAGGAGCACAAAGAGGAGCTCCAGAAATCTCTGCAGCCTTTAAAGGAGAAGTTAAAGGTTTTTAAACAAGTCAAAGATCAGTTTGATCAAACAGCAGAACATGTGAAGGTCCAGGCCCGACGCTCAGAGACGCAGATTAAGGATCAGTTTAAGAAGCTTCACCAGTTTCTAGAAGAGGAAGAGGAGGCCAGGCTGGCTGCACTGAGGGAGGAAGAGGAGCAGAAGAGTCAGATGATGAAGGAGAAGATGGAGGCTCTGAGCAGAGACATAGCAGCTCTTTCACACACAGTCAGAGACACAGAGGACGAGCTGAGAGCTGAAGACGTCTCATTCCTGCACAAATACAAGGCTGCAGTGGAAAGAGTCCAGCAGCGCCTCCTGCTGGAGGATCCACAGCTGCACTCAGGAGCTCTGATAGACCAGGCCAAACATCTGGGCAACCTGACCTTCAACATCTGGAACAAGATGAAGGACATGGTCTCCTACACTCCTGTCATTCTGGACCCAAACACTGCAGGTCCAGAACTGATCCTGTCTGAAGATCTGACCAGTGTGATACTGGGAGAGGAACAGCAGGTTCCTCATAATCCAGAGAGGTTTGGTTCTTACTGCTCTGTTCTGGGTTCTGAGGGCTTTGACTCAGGGACTCACAGCTGGAACGTCGAGGTCGGAGACACTACAGGCTGGGAACTGGGTTTGTCTGCAGACTCTGTCCAGAGGACGGGAAGTAAGCAGTCCAGATTGTGGACAATATGGTTCTATTTAGGTAAATACAAAGCAGTGTCAACAACAGAACCACCCACTGTTCTCCAAGTCCAGAAGAAGCTCCAGAGGATCAGAGTGAATCTGGACTGGAACAGCCGAGAACTCTTTCAAGGGTTCTTCGTTTCTAATAAAAAACGGTTTTCGGTAGAACCCCCAGGTTGACTCTGGATTAAACTTTTGAAATATAAAAAGGTTCTTGGTACAGCATCCTGAGTGTGTTCTAGATAAAACTCTTAGAATGCTGAAAGGTTCTCAATAGAACCCCCTGAATGTGTTCTAGATAAAACCCTTGGAATATAAAAAGGATATCAGTAGAAGCTCCTGCTTGGATTCATGTTAACACCATTAGAAAGGCAGAAAGGTTCTGGATAGAACCTCCACAGAGGGTTCTAGGTGGAACCACTGCACCATAAGTGGGTTCTTTGTAGAACCTTTCACAGATGGTTCTCGATATAACCCTTTATGTCAGGTTCTAGGTAGAATTCTTTAAAAGGGTCCCAAATGAACTTTTATAAAAGAGGAACCAAAAATGGTTCTATGGGGACAAGCTGAAGAACCTTATATGGTTCTAATGAGCAGCTTTATTTCAAGGGTATATGTAACACTGTCGGAGAACAAGGAACATGTTGCTGTGGAAATAAAACCTTGATTGAGGGCTTTTTAAGATTTTGTGAATATGACAAATTAATTGATTGTTAATTTTACAGATAATCAATTAAGGAAATAACTGATACTTTACAACCCGACATGGAGTTTAAATTTGTCCAATGAACAACTTGAGTTGTTGCAAAAATGCAGGAAGATTTAGGACGGAATGATTCTTAAAAAAAAAAAAATGTAATTGTGATTATTTTGACTGATATTGTAATTTGATTTTTTTTTATTATTATTATTCGGTAATGATCATTTTCATTATTGATTTTGATTGAAAACTATGTCAAAATGATGAATCTGAACCAAATTAAGTTTAATTTAAATGTAATTAGGTTGTAATGTTGAGAAAAGGAGCCAAAACGATTGAAGAGAATTTAAATGTAATGCTGCTGTTTGTCCAGCAGAGGTCACCATGTTTACAGAACATTTCATGGACTTCATCTCCCATCGTCACAAGACGCATTACAGCAGTCATTCCCAAACACAGGCTCGTGAACCACAGGAGGGTCACAGGAGCTTTTATTCGGGTCACTAAATAAGTAAAGACACCATGGAAGAAATTGATCTTGGACTTTGATCAATATTTTCTGACATTTTATGGACCAAACAACTGGAGTTGAATGTAACGACACATTCAACTCACGATTCGATGTGATTTCCGACGCTGGCTTCACAATACAATTTCTTTTAAACAGAATAAGCTTGCAAACAAATAATGACTGAAAAATATTCCTGTAATTATTTCTCAGACAAAAAACACAACATTTCTGAGGCTGAGTGTAGCTGCAAAACACAAACTATGCAATTAATGTATATTTAACACACACACACACACACACACACACACACAGAGACACACACACACACACACACACACACACACACACACACACACACATATATATAACAATATATAAAATGTTGTATTTTCCTTGTTTACCTTTTAAATGATAAATAAATATGTATTGCATGAAACGGTCGGTCTGTGCAGAGATGCAGTGTGAATGAGTGAGAGACTCCAGGAGGAAGAATCGGGTTGAATCGACGTCTTCAGCCAGAATATATTCACATCTAACACAGTGAATTAAAACCTGAGCTGAATGGTGAAAAGTAAAGAAGTGTTTGGTAGTTTTTATTTTGATTCTGTTTCATGTTTGAACGAATATGATGGTGGCGATGTTAAAAATATCATTTCTGTAAAGGGAGTCTGGTTACTTTGGTGACGGCTAAAAGGGGTTGGGGTTAAACAAAACGTGTGTTATTCTTAAAAAAAAGAAAAGTTGTTTCTGTCCTTTTCTAACGTTACGAATGAAATGACCCAGAGCTTCAGAATAAGATAAAGGTGGAAGTGAAAAAACAAGTTTACATCAAAATTGAGCTTTTCTTCATTAACTCAACTTGTAATTGGAAATGATTTCAGTCACTTAAAAACAGTTTCACACGACAACCGTTTGAAAGACCCGCCAACTGCCCATGATGCACTTTGGCTCAACAGTCAGAAAACCGTGATGACACAGCGAGTTACGTCTCCACGCACACGCCCATCTTTGTTCAGTTAACGCACATGACTGATTCTGGTAGAAACAGATTTCTGAGTGATCATTTATTTTGTTGTTGAGACGCTGTAATTTCCTCTTTTCAAAACAATTAAAGTAAATCTTTTATGATACTGAGAGAAAAATGTTAAAATATCAAATGACTTTATGGAAACATTTCCATCACTGAAGGGAAAAAACGCACTGGTGTCTGAACAATATGCAAATTTAAAGTATCGAAATGGGAATCAGGAGGAAAAAAGTTACCTGAACATCAGTTAACTCAGTCTGCCTCGTTCTCACAACCAATCATATCCTCATCCCGCTGTTGCTGTGGAAACAAGAGTTAAATGACAGACTGAGTGTTTTGTTAAAAGCGAGGACTTCTTCTTCATGTGAAGATATAAAAGTATTTATTAGTTTATTACATGCAACTCACATTATAAAACTTTTTAAACAAATACACATGTAAAAAGAAATAAATCAATCCAGCATTTTAGGAAATCCTCCTGTTGGAGCCAGGATTATTTTCTCGATTAATCGATTAATTAATTCTGTCATAATCTAGAGTCTGGATTCTAGACCATTAAACGAATAGATCCAAACATCTGGAGCGCATTTACATACGAACCTGTTGCACCAACAAGGATCCATTTTTAAACCACATTAAATCATGGTTTAACTTCAGACGATGCTGCACCTTTGTTTTGTTAACTTTATAGTTAGCTGACAAACAATACAATGTTTCATTAACATTTTAGTTTTATTTTTTTAGCTAGCTGGTAAATAATGTAGCTAATGCTTTGTTAAGATTTTCAACACATGCAGAGCAGCTAGCTAGCTCACAAAAGTTAGCGGTATCCCCTCTCTTATACACAAGGTAATTATTTCTTATTGATTTTAATTTGGGTATACAAACATCTGCGTATTGATTAAACTCAGTTTTTAAATATGTAAGAACTTTGCTTAATTTTAAATCTGGATTTATTCATTATAAACAGTTTTTCTGAACTCTGAGTAAAACTAATCTTAGATTAATTAATCGATCTTTGTTGGTGCAACCCAGTCTAAACTCTGACATTCAACGCATCATCTTCAGTAACAGTTTGACTTTTTTAAAGCTGCAGTGAGCTCTTTGTTTTCATACTGTTGGTTAACATGAAATAAAAAGCTGATAGATGCTTTCGAAGTTGTATGAAGGTGGACGTTTTCTCTTTTAAAGGGACTCGGCCAACAGTTTCCCTGTGCTTCCAGTCTTAATGCTAAGCTAGGCTAAACATGTCCAGCACCCATGTCCTGAGTCACCTGACTCTGGAGAAGAATTTATTGAAATGTTGGACTGTTCCTTTAACCCTGGAATCAACAGCCGTAGTACTTCATCAGTAAAAAGTAAAGAAATGGTTAAAAATGACAGAAATCAAGAAATTAACATGTTGCCATACAAGATTGTGTACCTTTAAAGTGAGTGTGTGACTCAGTGCTGCCACCTGCAGGCTGATAACAGTGTCCAACAGTGAATAAGGTGCAATAAGAGACAGTTTGGACACAGGAGACACTCAGGGCTTTATGAGAGATGTCCCTTCACATTGTTTTCAATTCATTTCATTGACTGGTCTCATAAAAACACATATTTTGGTCCCTTGAACCGCTCGTCTGGATGTGGACGTGGATGAGGAGACATGTCCATCGGACCACACAGACCCACAGTCGTCACTGACACTCGTGTCCGAGTCAGACCGTGCGCCGTCTGTAGCGGAAGTGTACGTCGGCAGCAGGCAGCAGGATGCCCAGTCCAGCTCGGCGGGTGTCCACGGTGGCTTTGGTCTGTCCATCCTCCAGCTGCAGGTCCAGATAGAGCAGCAGGAGACACAGGAACTGTTTGATCTCGTTGACGGCGAAGTATCGGCCGGGACACATGCTGGAGCCGGAGCCGAACGGCATCAGGTAATACTTGAGCTTCTGTCCGTCCTTGTAGAAGTCCGTCCTCTCTCTGCCGTCCTGGATGTAGCGGTCCGGTTTGAACGTCTGACAACAGAGACACATCAAGAGAGACAGTTTGTTAGACTGAAAAGCTCAAAACCAGCATCTTTCTAGAAATGATCACCTGGATTCAGTGGATAATCTACAGAACTCGTTTCATGTAGGAACTACTTTCTCTCCGGGAGAAAAGAAAGTAGTTCCAGTAGATTCTACTGCAGAAAGAAAGTTGTTCTTCAATATGTGTGTTGCCTAGATGGCAGGTTCACTTTCACTTTCCTCCTTATTCACAATTTAATTTAGTTTCTGGTTAAAAAAAAATGAATTTCTACATTGCTGTTTAATGTTTAAGTTGTAAAATGTAAATTAGTTTTAATATTTTGTAACATAGTGACACTATGTCCTGTTAGGTCATTTCCTGTTCAGTTACTTCCTGTCTACTTGGTCGTGCCTGAGACACATGCTGCATGCTCCTGGACCAATCCACTGTTAAATATCATAGATTCAATGCTGTTTGTTAAAAATGAGATTTGATAAGTTAGTTAAAATCAGGTTTATTTACTGTTATTTACACTGCAATGTTTAGTTAAAACACAGATACTTAATATTATTGTAGTTTTTATTTACAGTTTTCACCAGTTGTCACTGAAGAAGTGTGACAGTAAATGGTCAAACGACTCTGTCTTCATTGGCATCAGTTTAGTTTGGTGTTTAGTCAAGAGTTTCCATACATCCTGCATGAGAACATTACAGATGAAAGGCACCATTTTGATGTTTAAAGTGGTCAAGATGGCATCATGCAACAAGTTGACCGTCTCCTGTGCTAAGAGCAGCAAGATATCAGCATCATCAGCTGGCGCAGCCTGTGCCTGAGCTAAAGCTGCCAAGGTGAGAGTCTCATGTGCCAAGAGGCCAAGCTGAAACTGGAAAAGGCTGCCAGAGAAGCAGAAAAACTTACAAGAGATGCTCAAAATCAGCTGGAAACAGCGAGAACAGACAGAGTTGGAAGTGTTAACGCTACATCGAGAAGCTGATGTAGTTATGGTGGAAGCACAAGTGTTGGAAGACGCTGAAGAAATGCCTGCTGTAGTTGAAGACGGACAATCTGAATCTGCGAGGGTTAAATTGGAACATTCAGAAACAAACTCCTCAATGACAGAAAGGCTTTCCTCAAGGACGGAGGCAAATGTTTCAAATGTTCTTCTTCAACCTCCCACCTTGCCAAAGACTGCAAGATCTCTGTGAAGTGCAACAGCAGCCATGCATCCTGCTCATCACCTCAGACCGTCAAGGATCCTTCACCATTACAAGAGAATGGCGGGGAGGGAGAAGTGGACTGTCATACCCAAAGATCTGCCTCGCAAAGATACAGCCCAAGGGTTTTTTTTTTCAACCCTATACAAGCTTCATGCACGTCAAGGAGACGCAACAAAGCTTAAACCTTAAAAGGCCTGACAAAGCACCTGAGAGGATGCTGGGACCAATCGTGTTCAACCGAACTGAGCACAACCAACAAACCTGCTCCATCAGTGGAAGATACCATCTTCTTGAAGATAATGGACACAAATGTCTATAGAGATGAGAACAGGTAGTCAACTGGTTCATATCCCCACAACGAACCCTAAAGAGAGAACCCGAGATGCAGGAACAATATGAGTCATTTATGGAGATGATCTTTGCTAATGGACATGCTGAAGACGAGGAGTGCTGGTATCAACTTACATTTGGGTTCTACCTCCTGCAGAAACCCAATCAAATTAGGGTTGTCTTTGCTTCCAGCACCCGGTACTCTGACGTACTCTTTACCAGCCCTGACCTCAGTGACTCCCTTCTGGTTGTCCTGCTACGTTTCTGGAAAGAGAAGGTTGCAATCCTGGCAGACATCCAACAGATGTTCCATTGTTTCTTGGTGCGTGAAGACCACCGCAACTTTCTCAACAAGGAAGTTACTGAGTACCGGATGAAGGTCCAAGTCTTCGGCAATGAGCCACCTGCCGCTGTGGCCTTCTTCACAAAGAAGGTGAGGATACTGTCAAGTTTGTGGAAAGGAACTTCTGTGTAGACGATGACTTGGCATCTGTACCATCTGAAGCCGAAGCAATCGACCTACTCCAACATACACAGGTCTCACTTGTGGAATCAAACCTCCGCTTACACAAGTTTGTGTCAAACAAGTGAGACAATTGAGCTCATTGAACCTGAACAGGACTCAGAGATCCAACCCAGATACAAACCTGTACTTACCTGGACGAACAGATACTTACGTCTGACTGATGTGACTCACGTTCCTGAGGAAACGGCTCAAGCAGGGAAGGTTATCGTAAAAGCAACACAAAGTGCAACACTACAATATCAGTCATTTAGTCCAAAGCTGCTACAATTATTTGATTATTAATCAAGTATTAAATGAAAAACTGTGTGGATAATTGATCAAAAATACTTAAATACGTTGAAGCCCATTAATTAATTCACTTTAAATCACTTCACAGTGTCTGATGAGAACATTATTCAAAGAGACATAAGACAGTGAGGACAGCGTGTTATCTGAAGCTGATTGATCAGTGATCGATCACCTGCGGCTCTTTGTAGATCTCGGGGTCCATGTGCAGACTCTGAGGGTAGAGGGCGATGATGTCACCTTTCCTGACGGCCACCGAGCGCTCGCTGTCCACACGCAGACTGAAGTCCTCTTCAGCAACACGGATGTTCATGGAAGCCGAGGACAGACGGAGACTCTCGTTGATGCTGCTCTCTGTGGACAAAATGTCCAGATTCATCAAACCGCTCAGCACGCAAAGACACATCACGCTAATGTCAATTTAATACTGCGAGTATTTCTATTATCAATTAATTTATCAATAATTTATTAAGTTAATCCACTGATTAATCCACCCACAGCTTGGACACCTGGACAAGAGACAAAGCAAGACAGAAAAATGTAAGCGATAGAACGAGACAAAAACAACGTACAAGACAGGAAGACAAAAAAAAACTTCAGAAGAAGAAAAAGACGTAAGAGACATGAAGAGACAAAATCATCAAAAAATCTACGTAAAAGTCACGTTAGGTTTGGAGATGTTTTTCAAGTCTTTCATGTAACGATTATTTCCATTATCAATCCGTCTGTTGATCTGTTTCTCCACTAACTGATCAGTTGTTTGGTCCATAAAATATTGATCAGAGTCCAAGACGACGTCCTCAAATGTCTCATTTTATCCAAAACTCAAAGACATTCAGTTTACTGTCAGAGACGAAAGAAACCAGAAAATATTCACATTTATGAAACTGGAATCAGAAAATTTTGCTTAAAAAAAAAGCTTAAAATGATTAATCGATTTTTAAAATACTTGACGATTTATTTAATAATCGATCAGTTATTGATTATTCAATTAATGGCTACAGCGCTACATTTTACTGATCCAGAATATCAGTGTATCTGTATCTGTCTCTGTGTTTGGACAGAAGACCAGAAGTGGGCGTGGCTTAAACCGCCGTTCACAGCTAATCTGGTGAATGTTTTATTCAACTGTTGAGCAAAAGAATCAAAATGATTTAATAATGGCTGACAATTAAACATCAAATTATTTTATAAACAAAAATATTATATAATGTATTCAACTGTATTATTATTGATAATATAATAAATAGTTTTCATAAACAATATTTGTACAATATATGTTCCAATTCTGTCTTTTTTTATTTTTAGCTAAACTTGGTTTTATGATCTGAAAAATCAGAAACTGGAAGAAAAACTTCTACAAATCAAACTATTCAGATTTACATTAGAAACAGTGAAGATAAAAATATTATTCAGTTACAGGAAATCGTGTCGTTAATTCAGTGACTGATGACGAAAATAAGAAGAAAAAAATGGAGAACAGGAAACACGACATCATTAAAGACATGATGTACCCAGATACAGAAGTCTGTCCAGCTGGTCTCTGCTGATCATCGTGTCTCTGTCTCCACTGAACTCCACTCCGTCTTCTTTCAGGACGTCCAGGATCTCCTGCCGGACGACCTCCAGGGCCTCGGGGTGGCTCACCAGGTAGTACAACGACCAGAAGGAGGCGGGGACGGTGTTCGCCACAGACGCCCAGAGGATGGCGAAGTGATGACCTGGAGTCAGGAGGGGCGGAGTTACAAACAGGCTTTAACAGACCACAGACATAAAACAGAGGAGACAGACGTCCTCTCAGCCTTTACTGCAGTAGAAGTACAGATACTCAGCTTAAAGTAGAAGTACTGATTCAACCTGTTTACTGCAGTAAAGGTGAAAAAGTTCAGGCTCTGAAATATCTTCAGAGTATAAAAGTAAAAAGTCGTCGTCCTGTGAAGAACATTTCTACAGACAGAGTCTCTGTCTGTCTCACTTTATGTCCTTTATGTTGTTTTCATCTAATGTCTTTTATCTCATTTGTCTCGTGACATCGTTTCTTATGTCGTTATTCTGTTTTCATCTTTTTACTTCTTTTTACTTTTTACATCATTTTCTTCTTCGTGTTTTTTCTTGAAGTTTTCATCTTATTCTGTCATTTAGTTACATCACATTTGTCTTCTTACGTCTTTATTGTCTTCTTACGTCTTTATTGTCTTCTTATGTATTTGTTGTCTTGTTATATCTTTACTTTTTTTGTGTTGTTGCGTCTTTTTCCTCTCGTTCTGTCCGTCCTGTGTGATCTACACTGACGGATTCATCTTTTCTGTGTTATTATTACATTTTCTTTTCTGGATAGATGATGAAAAAAATCATTCCACTCAAATGCATTAAAACTAAAGGAGCGAGCCTAAACCAACTCATCAGACTTTCACATCAAGCTAATCAATAACTTGTGCACATCTCACCCTGCAGCTGATGTGAAGCAGAGTAAAAAAAGAATATTACAGTACAGTAGACATCAAAATGAAAAATCAAATATTAAAATTACAGAAACTTTTGCAGGAAGAATCTAACTTGTGATGAGGTCACAAGAAAACGCACAGAAATACACAGAAAATACTGCATTTTGGGGAATTCGTCACTGCTGCCACTAAACTTTGAGGGGTCATTTCAGAGGCCGTCCATCTGAGGCAACATCTGTAACATCTGTATGACATGATGACCTGTCAACAGCTCCAGCTGTGTGTGTGTGTGTGTGTGGGGGGGGGGACAAACGATGATCCACCGTCGTTTGTCAAACAGTTTCATGGACTAAAAAACTAAACTGACCTTCAGCGTGAGGTTGAGGAGAGAATGACTGACAAACGCCGCCACTTCCTCCATAAACAATCAAAGCCTGAGACTCCAAAAGAACAAAGGAATCAGTCAAACCCCAACACAGCAAGGGTCCTGTGAAATCCACAGCTCCCATTGGGTGAAATCCGCCATGGCCAATGACATCACACCAGGTATATCATCACAAAGTGTACCTGAGGGAAACGCTGCGACTTTCATAGCCAATGGAATCAACCAATAACTGTTCCTAAAGTCTAGCAACTCGTCCCGCGTGGCGACGCTTTAGAAAGAGTTACTACACCTGGACCACAGAGGTCACCTGACCACACCTGGACCACAGAGGTCACCTGAGGTCACCTGACCACACCTGGACCACAGAGGTCACCTGACCACACCTGGACCACAGAGGTCACCTGACCACACCTGGACCACAGAGGTCACCTGAGGTCACCTCACCACACCTGGACCACAGAGGTCACCTGACCACACCTGGACCACAGAGGTCACCTGACCACACCTGGACCACAGAGGTCACCTCACCACACCTGGACCACAGAGGTCACCTGACCACACCTGGACCACAGAGGTCACCTGAGGTCACCTGACCACACCTGGACCACAGAGGTCACCTGACCACACCTGGACCACAGAGGTCACCTGACCACACCTGGACCACAGAGGTCACCTGAGGTCACCTCACCACACCTGGACCACAGAGGTCACCTGACCACACCTGGACCACAGAGGTCACCTGAGGTCACCTCACCACACCTGGACCACAGAGGTCACCTGACCACACCTGGACCACAGAGGTCACCTGACCACACCTGGACCACAGAGGTCACCTCACCACACCTGGACCACAGAGGTCACCTGACCACACCTGGACCACAGAGGTCACCTGACCACACCTGGACCACAGAAGTCACCTGACCACACCTGGACCACAGAGGTCACCTGACCACACCTGGACCACAGAAGTCACCTGACCACACCTGGACCACAGAGGTCACCTGAGGTCACCTGACCACACCTGGACCACAGAGGTCACCTGAGGTCACCTGACCACCCCTGGACCACAGAGGTCACCTGACCACACCTGGTCGTTCACACATGAACGACTGGCTGACTTTAGTCTGAGGACGAGTCAAAGAGCAGCAGAGTTAATCAATCGATCAGTTAACCACTGATCAAATCGACCTGTTCTCATCTACCTGCTTTATCGACGTCTCTCAGCGTGTACTGGTCCAACAGCTGCATCCGTCTCCTGATGAACTGCGACGTGTTCGACCAGTGCGACACCTTGTGCGGCAGGAAGAAGTCAATCATCATGTTGCGGCTCACCTTGGCCTGCCTCAGCAGCCTGATGGGGACCTGAGCGACCAGCAGCGGGAACATGGTGTCGAACCTGACGAAGTTCTCCCGCAACGCGTCCATCTCGCTGTGGCGGCTGGCGGCCTCCGGCCTGCCGTAGATGGTGAGGAAGGTGGCCTCGAACATGACGGAGTTACAGAAGTCATACATGCTGCCGCTCCTCCAGCCGCCCTCGTCCCCCAGGTGGTCCTGACGCAACACCAGCATGAGGTTACCCATCATGCTCTCTGTCAGCGCGCTGAGGCTGTCTCCCTGCAGGAGCTGGAAGGAGCGCTGGATGTCGGCGTGCAGGCCAGGTGACTTCCTGTCCATGACGGGGGGGTAGCCGAAGGCTAAGGGTGCCACCTTGTCAGAGAACTTGTGGAAGTCGAGCTGGCGGCCATGTTTGATGATGTTTGGATACATCAGAGGGTCCATGATGAAGGTCATGTATTTACCTGCCGGGGAGAAGAAATAATCAAACAAATAATCAATATCATCAAAATATTTTCAAAAAGGAGACACATGTTTGAGTTGTGGACAAAACAAGACATTTGGACCAAACAACTAATTGATTAGTGGGAGAATTATTTCCAGATTGATCACTAATTGAAAAATATGGCGTACATCCGTGCGCCCCACCTGTTTTCACATGTTTGGACCTATTTGTGAATCGACAAGATGATGATGCGTACAGGTGTTTCAACAGAGGTAAAAGTCCGACCTGCGATGTGAACCGTAAACACGTCTCCAAACTTCTTCTTGTGCTCCTCAAGAAATTTGTGTGCGTCTCTTCCAAACTCCAGAGCCTTTCCAATAAATGGAATCCAGCCATTGATGAGCGGAGGCTCATCATGTCGTCTGCAAAACACGGAGAAGAGAATCTGACAAACAGGTTCATCCTCTTATTGATTGATTGATTGATTGATTGATTGATTTACAGGTTAAGTTTGCACAGAAGAAAACTAAACATACTGAACAAAAAGCCTCTCAGGTTCATAATTACTGACAGGGTTTGTCTTGGAAACGATGTTTTTCAACATTTTATTGACCAAACAACTAATCGATTAGTGGAGAAAATGATCAACAATGAAAATAATCATTACAGGAAACAGATCTAAACATGTGACACAACTTTCACCTTGTTTTTACGTTGTTTTTTTCTCATTATGTCTTTTTCGTCCTTTTCACCTTGTTACGACTTTTTTCGTCTTCTTAAGTTGTTCAAGCTGCCGATTGATCGATTATCAATCAGCTTCAACACACTGATGTCTTATATTTCACTTTAATCAATGTTTTCATGAAACGCTTTGCAGCTTAAGTGCCTTAAAGGGATATTTAGTGAATTAATTAATGGATTTCAATATATTTAAGTATTTTTGATCAGTTATCTAAACAGTTTAACGACTTAAAAAAAACATAAAAGTTTAAATTTGAGAAAATAACCTGAAAGTCGACCTTTAATTTAAACCATCAGAGGAGTAAAGCATCATGTTTTTCATATTAATGTGAAAAGTCACAGTTTTTAAGAATTTTTAACCTAAAATAATCAATTGAAACCCATTAATATCTTATCATTTGTGCAATTTATTTACAGGCTTGGAAAGTAACAAATTGCATGTAACAGGATTATGTAATCTGGATACAAACAACTGTATTCCATTACAGTTATAGATGCAAAAGATGTAATCAGATTACAGTGTAAAAGCACAGCAGCTGATCCAGTCATCATGACCTGAAAAAATGATTCACTTTAAATTAATCATCAATCAAGAAACTGAACAAAACAAAGAAAGAAATAAACCAAAAACATTTCATTAATATTTTACTGATCGACTATTTAGATCATCGATCAATCAATCATTTTGAGTCATTTTTTAAGTTTCTTAAATGTGAATATTTTCTGTTTTCTTTCCTTTCTGACAGGAAACTGATGATCTTTGAGTTGTGGACAAAACGAGACATTTGAGGACGTCGTCTTGGACTCTGATCAATATTTTCTGATATGTTATGGACCAAACAGCTGATCGATTGGTGGAGAAGTTTTCGCCTGTT